>NW_007578153.1:289587-308559 GCF_000690725.1 Stegastes partitus | reverse complement strand
TCGCACTTAAAAACACTTGAAGTGACTTTAGAGCCTTTTCCTGTCTTTCTCAGTGATGAGCAGTAATAGCAAGCTCACCAAACTCTTTGGTTATGTCCACGACCTTCAGTGAACTAGTTACTGCCTAGACGACTAGTGCATCAGCTATTCTAAATTAGTATTTATTTTTTTAAAACTTTTTTTTTGCAATGTGGTAGAAATTATCAGGACCATTTGGAATGTTGTAGACACTCAATTTTCTCAGAATTGTTTTGGACAATTTTCATTTAAAAGTAAAAATGCAAAACATTGAAATACGTCAAATGTATCATTAGCACCTCAAACACAACATCTGACTGTCCGTTATCACTTGTTTATGGCTTTTCCATCCAGAAGAAACCTATTCGTCAACTAAATTAACTATGAATTAAAATTTGACATGGGTATAAGTCATTTTGGGGTTATCTGTATACTGTGTGTGATTCTATGCTTTGTCTGCATGTGTGATCACGAAGCAGGAGGTCTTTGATGCAGGAATAACAAGGCAACATGCAGCAGTGTCACAGTGTAGCACCATGGTGACAGGACTTGCCTTCCCTGGTCATCATATTACTTGTTCCCACCTGTCGGCGCCTCCTTAGTCACAACCTACTAGTGGCTTTCGACAGGCCGCCGTTGAGAGCCTCTCTGAAGCCCGTTGCACTCTCTATGGGAGCTGAATGAATAAAAGATGAGAAGAGTCACAATAGGAAGACATCTGTGGCAAAACAAACAAAACATTACTCTTTCTACCATAGCATAGACACAGCCATCTTGGAATATGAGACAGGAGTTCTCAAATAAATATTTATTCGTGGTCTGTAGATAACAAAAACAGGCTCCTAATACAGTAATCTATTGTGTTAGATTTAAATAAGAGTAAACATAAACCGAGTTGTCTTTGAATAGCATAAAATGAGCTGCCGTCAGACCTTTTGTTCATCGCTGCCACTTTATTGCGCTCTATAGATATAACCATCAGCTCAGTAAAATTGTCCTCTAAAGTACTTTTATGCACATTCATATCAAATGTCTCGTAAGGACAAAACACCTTCCTCTGCACATCCCGTATAAAAGGAAAATAGGGGATTAATGTTGCTTCAGTGGTTTTGTCACTGTGAGTAGGGCTGGCTGTCAGCTGCCCGTGCAGACGTTTTTTTATTGGACAACATCGGAATCCTTGTGATGACTGTGTATTTGCAGTACCAGAGTCGCCTGATGTGGAATAAGACATTTGTGTTTCTTCTGTGTATGTCAGGAATCCCTCATCCTGTTTCTGCAACACGGCTATCGTTTTCATACTTGAATAAGAAACCAAAATGCTTCCGCTCTTCTGACGTTAGCCGGGCAGGAACTTTCTCTGTAACTGTTTGCTTTCACACAATGTTTATGGAGAAGGATCTCTGTCCAGTTAGGTTAAAAAAAAACATTCTGTTCTCATGACTTTTGCTTTATGAAATATCTCAATACACACAATAGTGCAAATGTGACTACAAATGATGTTCTGGTACTGGTCTTCATCAACAAGAACCAGTGAAGAACGCAATTTTCTTGTTTCTGCAGACATCAGCCCTCTGAACTGCAAGAAGTTTCTGGATGTTTTTGTTTTTTTTTTTTGCTCCTGTCAGATTTTCACTCACTGTGGGCTAATTTTTCACTGCGATATAAAAGTCCTGCGTCTCTATGGAAACAGTGCAACTGTGGCTAGAGGGAGAGGAAACTCAAAAATCTATTAATCATAAACAAGAAAAAGTGAAAGTTTTTTTTTTTTTTTTATATAAACATAAACTAGAATACAGATGTCCAACATTATTCCAAGTGTACCAGTACTATAAAAACATGGTGGCTCCACATGCTATAGATGTACATTTTTAAAACCTTGACTAACTCATCATATCAACTCTGGACACATCTTTCACTGTGCTGCATGGACCTTTCAACAACTTGCTCCTCTCTATACCGTTTTAATACATTTTATCACTCGAGCATGTTTTATTTTCCTCTTAATCGCTCTAATTTATTACTATACTTCTCTCCTCTCTACTCTATCTAACACAGCCTGCAGCTCACCTGAAAAGGATTTTTGGCACTTGACTGAGTCAAGCAGTCTGTCAGTTCTCAAGGAGCTCAAGATTTTTTAATAGAGTCTGGTGCAAACTATTTATTTTTTAAATTAGACGTAAAAAAAAAAAAAAAAATCACAATTTTAAGCCTAGAAGAAAAAATTTGTTTTGCAAATTATCCATATCAATGTGGACAAGGCCTTACAGTGTGTCCTACAGTTAACCTTTCCTTGTGTCTCCGACATGTGCAAACGATTCTTGCATCTTTCCACTATATTATCAAACTCATGCTCGTCACTTACATCCAATGAGTCGCTGCATAGACATTTATACAGATTTTAATTTTGTGTTATATGGCAAATCCTGCCACCAGCAATGAATAATAGCATAGCAGGTTTCTATCTTTTTTTTTTTTTTTTATCAGTAAACTAGCTTCCGCCTGATCGTGTAATATGTTTCTAACTGGTGGTTTATTCAGTTTTGGGTTGGTTTTCAACTAGCAGCATTGTCCTACTTGACTTTCTCTTCCTCTTAAACCTCACACCACCAGCAGGTCAAAGTTACTATCAAACCCACGCATGCACTGAATTATCTTGATATTCTCCCAATGGAATGACACAAAGTGTCCAGACATTCATATTCCAGTCAGGATGAATTGTAATAACTTTGATGATCGTCTTTTAACATCAACATTTAAACATTTTCATTTGTTCATTACTTGGGCTTGTTACAAAACACCTGTAATACTAATTGTTAGCACCCTAAACTAAGATTCTGAACATGGAAAAGAGAACATTAACAATATTCCCATGGTAGCATTGACAGTGTAAGGATTTAACTATTCTACTTTTAGAATTTAGCTTAAACTACAAGGCTGCCTGCATGGCTGCAGTCTTTGTCCTGCTCACCAACACTAACGTGAAATAAATCTATCAATGTGATTCGCTGAGCTGAATTAGATGCATTTGAAGCAACTGTAGCTGAGATAGGAGATCTCAAATGCTCTTTATCAGCGTCATCTTAATTAGGCTCAAAAACCGTGCACATGAAAAGCAGCGTGATGCGAGTTCAGAGCAGCATCCACGAGCAGAAAACCGTGCTGTGTGCACAAATGCGGCTCTGCGAGCAGAGAACTGCGACGATGCAAGCTCAGCTTACCACAAAATCAACTGTTGAGACTTTGGAGGAAGGACAGTGGCTCATAACTCTGCTCTTTGATTGGTCGCTTGAAACAGCCAGTCTGCAGCCTGTTTCAGATCCACAAATATTAGCATCCAAATGTAGACTACTAAAGACGCTAGCAATGGTAAATGTACTCATTATGTAGAATGGTTTATGCCCGAATAATGTATATTATATTACTTGATTGTAATTTTGTCACTTTAGCTTTGAAGCTTGTAAAGATGAAATACATTTTTGCATTTATTGCTGGTTAGTTTGTAAATTTCCTCCCACATGGGAATCATTAAGTTTTCATCTTAATTCAGTGTTAAGGCTTTACTGCAGCACTTTTCAACCATAATAGGCTACATCATAATTTACCTGTTGGCTATATTTTGTATTATTGATCTAAATATACAAAGAAAATAGTATTTTAAGTTATAAATTAGATGCAGAGTATAAAGTGTAGGGTTAGCCTTAGATCAGAGTTGAATGGCGATGTAAAGTGGCAGAACAGTCCTGAAGTAAAGTACTCGCAACCCAGAATTGCACCGCAGTACTTGAGGAAACATACGTAGTTACTTTACACCACTGCTCAATCATGAGTTCTTGATCAACCCCTTCATTATGTAACTACATGTTTAAACCTTGTTTTCTCTGTTTTATAAGTGGTGGAACATGTTAACTGTTGAAGCAGGTATCTTTGGTTACTCTAACTCACAAATTAAAGCTTCCGACGTATTGCAGGACTACTGTCTAGTTTTGGCTAGGTGTACCTAATAGACTGGGAATGTATTGTCCTTGGTCTGCTTTGTGTACACCTGTCATTGTGAATATATTTCCGGTTACACAGGGACTCATTGGTTCTGATTTGTGTCTGTTTCATACCTTAAAGCCCTGCTGCAGTGCCCCTTACGCTCTCAACAGATGCATTACTGGGGAAGAAAGAAAAGAAAATGTAATCATAGCCAAAAACACAAAGTGCAGACGGCGTTTGAAATAGAGGAAGTATCATATCTGCTCTGAAATGATCTCCGTATTGTATTTAAGAATAGCACTAGTCTCTGGATATTACTTAAAATAAGGTGTGAAAGATTTCTCAAAAGTCACTGTGGCTTCCATTTCTTGTGACTCATAATGAAGTTGTGTGATGATCCACAATCCTGGCTACCTGTTGAATTACAAGGCCTGATGTCGCATATTCAAATGAATGTCTTGTCTTTTTTTTCCTGACTGAGCCCAATGTCTTTTAAGCCATTTCCCCATTGCCTCACTCTCTGTTCCCTCTCTCTCTCTCTTTTTTCTCTTTTAATTCACCGCAAGAAGCTCTGACTTTATGAATATTTAAAGTGGAGCGTTATTCACAAAATCTTTATTTAATGCTGCCTGCATTCACATCCTCTTAGAGGATTTTACAGGCTTTGGTTATGAATCAAGAAGGGATGTGTAAACTGTTGTTCTTTCAGCGAGCTTGCATCTGCTCGCTGTTGCTGCAGTCCCGCAAAGCAGGAGTGGCTCACCTGCACAGACGGAGCACATGCTTTATTCAGGTGGTGTATCATTCATTTGGTGCTTCTGGCTGAAGTGGATGCAGCTGAGTCATTCGTCTCAGGTAAAAGAGGTTGGAGGCATAAATTAGAGCGTCAGCTCTAGTGACGGGCACCCGGGGACTCGTCGGTAGGAGACCAATCAGCAGCTTTGTTTCTCTTAAAAGCACATTGCAAAAGAAACATCATAGTAACACTGGTATCCTTTGTGTTGTGCAACCCGCAGCACGTACAATCGGATGCTCCTCTCTTTTTCTGCCCGTCTCATTTAGTAGAAACCACACAAGACAATAACCACCGACCGAAAGTGAAGTTTTCTGCAAAGTGCTTACGTGTGCACGTTGCCTTCAGGTGGCTGCAACCACAACAGTGTCATTCTGTTTTCTTTGACCAAAAATATTTGCATTCAAAAACAGTACGTTGCTCATTTGGCAGATCTTATCCCAATAGGACTCATTATGCATCAGAAATTCCTCAGTATATAGTTTCTAACATTTTTAAAAATTGAAATATGTATTGTTTTCTCTTGTGTGTGTGCAGAGAAAGTGTTTGGAGAATTTGTGAGCTGGGAGCTGGAGGACGCTCTGTCACACCTGCCTCTAAAGCCTGGCCAGGCTGTGACACTGACCGTCTGCATCAAAGTCAAGCTGGACTTCTCTGGTCAGGAAAACCTGCTGCAGGACCTCAATGATGGTGAGTGTGCACAGAAAGTCAACATTTTAACCCCAGTGAAAACCCAATGCCTTTACCATCTGTCAATGTAAACTGGCTGTTGAATATATTAGAATGTCCCTCTGGATAAATCCAATATACGGCTGCAGAGTGTTTACTTAAAGGATGCTACGTCCATGTGTAGTAGTTTACACATACTGCATCAGTGTTCATTTGAAAAATTCACATTTTATCAAATCATAATTGCGAGTGAAACTGCAAATGACAACATCACTACATCCAAAAAACATTAGTAAGCACTAATGAATGCCTATAAGAGAAAGATGTCTTAGCTTTAATAGTTTCAAAAATAGGGTGTAGGTTCATGAAAATCTCAAGGATTATGTTTTTAGGGAATGGGGCACGCAATTTTTATGTTTTGCAAATGGGCATGTCCCTGTTTGATATGGATCTGACACGATGAAATACCAGATGTAGCTACTAAATTGGACGTTTTATTACTGAAGGCCCCGGGTTAAAAATGTGGATTTTATGAGCTAAAATTATTGCTATTATGTTAATGGATGTTTACTTGAGGAAATGAGACTTAATTTTGGCCTGTCGTCAATGTCTCGGCTGATGTCACTTGCTGTCACAACTGATGTTTGTGAAACAGTGTAAGCGACAGTCAGCCCTCGCTACAAAGTGGTGCACAGCATGTATTTTTGTATTTTGCCAATAACTCTCTCTGATCTCAGTTACATGGCTGTACTCAAATAGTTTTTTTTTTTTTTTCGCAATGACATTCTAATTATCACTTGAATGTGCAAATGAATAATTGGGTTGTCGAGCCCATGTGTAGTAAAGAAAAGCTGCAACATTAGCAAGCTGACATGGTCAAAATAGCACAACACTATTAATTGATCTATCAACTGTTTAGCTGATCAATTAACTTATCTAAATGAACTATTTTCCTCCAAAACAGCAAAATTACCAACTTCCTAATTCCCTGTTTTTGACAAACTGTACGTCACTGGTACGCTACAGTCCAGTGGCGGCTGGTGAAAACTTTTGTTGGTGGGGGGGCGCAGTCTGCAAATAACCTTTAATTTAAAATCAGAAATTAGAATATGAGTTACATCAGACACATCGATTTACAGGAATGCATATTGTCCTTTACCTTTGGAGGATGTTCTAATCATAATTTAACATTATCAAGACTGACCAGAACTAAATTTTAAAAACCATTCATCAAACTTTTATCATTATTTAAAGGATGTGTACAAACTCAAAACACATAAATAAAAACACGATTCAGGGCTCCAGATGAACTTTTCATTGGTAGCACCAATATGACCCACTTTCTCCTTTTGTTGCTCCTCCTACCTGGTCAAAGGCAAAACATATGACTTGCTGAACATTTTCTTATCGACTGACACTACGATTTACTGATGCTCCTGAACGCCCCACATTGCCGACTGCGGTAGCTGCTGTTGGTGGTTGTGGTGTGTACTCTGACAGGTGTGTGACCAAAAATGACTTTACAAATAATAAACTAGGGCGTTCTCATGTCAGATTTGTTTGAGGTTAAACCCAGTTACATGTATTCTACATGCAGTCTTCTTTATGAGAAGTCTTTTCTCCATTGACAGCAGGCCGATGCATTAAGCCGTCACAACTGTAGCTGTCATTTAGTAGAAGAGGAGGGGAAAGGCCGTGTGACGGTGTCAGAAAGCGCAGTCGTAAGAACGTCAAAGGACAGTTTTGATGTCCAACCACAGAAGACAAAAGCAAATGAAGACAAAATTAATTGGCTTACAGCAAAAGTGGACGGATCCAGGACGCACTGAGCTGCGCCCCGTGAGAAAGTCTGCAGCTGCCAATCAGAGCCCGGGCCGAGGTCACATGATCATGAAAAGTTTTTCGAGCTACGTATGTCATGTGGCCGCGCCCCGCATCCAGGAAATGTAGAATTAGTAAACACACAGTAAAGACTAATATTAAATCTGTTAATTATGCAAATATTGTTAATACAGCAAAAGAACACGACCGTTATTATTAATTTTATTATTATTTTGTTATAAATAATTCAAATTTAACTTTACATTTGAGAACTATTTTTTATCTGGTCAGTAGTAGTGGGGGGGTTATTATTCTGTATTAACCAGCCGCCACTGCTGCAGTCCATTCACGTTTCTTTTAAACCCTTTAACAAAACGGTTGGTCTGTGTATAAGGCAAAGTACAACATGTACGCAGATATTTTACATGCACTGAGCAGCTTAAGGAACTAATTTTATTTTTATTGTACAATTTTTCTCTGGCCTTGCAAGTAGCTACGAAATTTATGAACGCATAACAGCTTTACTTTACGTGTTTAGTGAGTTTGTCAGACAATGCTATAAAATCGGTATTTTAGCGCTGCAGAGCAGCAACTTGGAAGTGACTGCTGGTTAACTTGAAGTCTTGACGAACTACATTTCAGTCACTGTTTCATACTCGTTCCATTGTCTGACAACAGGAATTGAAAGATGTGAAAATGAAATAAACCTGTTGGGAATTCAGCTGAATGAAAATCCAGTATGTGTGAGCACAGAGAGCAGGAGAGAAGTGGACAGATGTGCCGTCTTTATGTGTTCTCTTTATGCGCTTGTACCTCTGGAACCTTTAAAGCTTTGGAGTCTTTTACACAAGTCTGGACCAAGTTGGACTCTTGCTGCCGTCAGTGTCATTAATTATGCAGAATAATCACGGTAGCCCTGGATTTAATCAACTTTCTTATTAGCCAGTAGTGATTTATCAATGTATCAGGATTGGGACGTCTCTGCTTGCAGATCTAGGAATATAAATAAGGGTTTTCTGTTATTATGTCACAGATTTCTTCATTGAACCATACGTTTCTCTTCCTTATGTAGATTGTACCAGATGTAGATTATAGATGTAGGTACATTACACACAGGTTTCTCCTCCCCTTCCACTACTAATACGTTAACATATACCAAACAAAGCAACAACCGCTTTCGGGCAGCAACTCACCGCACTAAGAATTTCCCATTTTACATAGGATTTGGATCATGCAGTAAGGCAGTAAGGCCCCTGCTACATTTTTCAGTGAATTGTCCATTTTTGCTCATCTCGCTACGTGCAAATGCTCCAACAAAACCATCAGTATTGTGAGTGGACACCGTCGTCGCACACAAACAAGCCAGAACGTTTTTCCCCCCTGTAGCTCAGTGCTGCTGAGTGGGTGACATTATTCTTGTACTGTCTTCAACAGTTCACCAATAGGTGTCATTCTATTGCTTGGACTTTGGAAAACTGTAATTTGACATTTTCCATTATTTCCTAACATTTTAATTGAATTGAATTAACTGAATTGATAAAAAAGTATTTGTAAGAATAATCAGTTCTGTGGCGGATCGTAGTGGAAACACACATCCTCCACCAGGTGAAGTTATACACATGTTGGTTGCAGAGATGAGCACCACTGTACTCTTGTTCCAGGGATTCTGCCTGCCTTATTTAATATTCAGCAGTAATAGGAGAGAGGTCTCAAGGTCTCCACACCTCCATTTCTCTCCCTGCTTCTGGCTTCCGCACTTCAACTGCCTGGATTTCCTCTCTTCTAATTCTTATTCCTGGTTTTAAAAAATAGTCTGACCTTCTCCCCTACGTCGCAGCTCATCCATTGTGCTCCTTCTCCAGTCTCTCTCATAGTTCATGCTCAGCCTTCTTTCTTTCCTGTCTCGCTCCCGACCGCTCTGCCTCCTCCTTCAGACTGTTGAACCTCTTCACTACAGGCTCTATGGGTTGATAAATATTAATGAGCGATCAATATGGACCTGCTCCTGCACCGCTGAGATTTGACTTTGCACGCGCGCGTTTGTGCGCATTTGCACGTGAATCCAGACGACCGGGAAAGCGAACGCACACGATGCCGCGTGTTTGTCTCGGTCCCAGCGCCTCTCTCCTTATGAGGTCATTTAAGCGATACTGTTTCCATGTTTTAATTAGCCGAGCAATAATCGAGGCCCTGAATTAAGGAGATAAGACATGTTTTCCTCTAAACAGCAGCTCTGAATGCAGTTGTTATGGTGACGTGGTGGGATGCAGTTTTTTTTTGTAAACGCATTTGATGCTATCTAACACTCTAATACGTTATTGTAATCACATTAATATTGTTGTGTTAATATACTGATGAACCTATTTCCTTAAAGTGGCTGCTTGGCTTTGCTTTCTGTCTGTTCTTCTTTGTGCTTCAAGATTCCTAAGTTCCACCGTTTTGCTAATTAAACTGTAAAATCTTGATTATCTTCGGCACCGCTGCTGCATTCAACAGTGGATCAGTTGTATTCCTCAGCCAGCACATGTGGTCACATACATTTTAATGGTGCCACATTGTAGTATATAACTCATTGTGTAATGCATGAAGCAGCTGGCTCATGTTGTTGTTTTTAAGAAATAGTTTGACGCTTTTGAAAATCTGCTTTTTGGCTTTTTAGCTAAAAATAAACGTTCTCAATAAAATTAACAATAATCATGTTATTAATTTTAAATTGAACAACAGTGTTAGAAGTTGTTTTATTTAGTGATCGTACGTGCAGCCTAATTATAGCGAACAACGTTTGTTTATAACAGACAAAGGTTTACATACTGACTGCACTTTTCCACTGTAGTGAAATTGCAGGTAGGTGTATCGATTGTTCCAGCTCCTACTTTCCTTCCAAGGTTTTTCTCTCCACAAACAATGATTTACTTGCCATTTATAGTAATTCTTTGTGGAATAATCTACCCACTGGCCATGTTGTTGCATTTTCAAAACAAGTCTAATTAGCTGTCGTCGTGCACGGCAGAGTATAATGTAAAAGAAACATTTTATTGGTCTTAAACAAATGAACACAACAAAGAAGGATGCATGTCATTGTTCAATCTTTGGTTTTCCACACTGCACAGAATAGCTCAAGAAAAGAATTAATCACATCATTCTGACATCACACACACACAATATGTTTGTATAGTCATTGTATTTTGACACAACTTAATAGATGAATGCATTCTTTCAACGTGTCCCACCTTCTGGGTACAATATAATAAACTAGGCAATTGGCAGTCTCCATCACATTGTACATTTCGTGCTAAAGGCCTCCATTTGGTGGAAAATTTCCCAAATTTCTTAACAGCACCAAGGAGTGAACGGTAAATAGACTGTTTATCCAAAGTGCCGTACAGTCTTTCTCTCATGTGCATTAGGTGGCAAACTCCCTTGCAAGGCCCTTGGTCCCACCATCGGGAGGCATTTGTGGCTTCAGAGTTTTGCTCAAGGACATTTTGACGCATGGACAGGAGAAGCCACCAACCCTGCTATTAGTGGATGACTCACTCCACCTTCTAAGCCCCGGCCACCTGTAGAAAACAAGAAGAGAGCACTGTGTGACTGGCAAAAAAAGGAACTTTTCTTTACAAATGCTAACAGTGGAAGCTGGAAGAACAAGGAAAAGTAACACATTTATCCTCCACTAGCAGTTACCAGGGAAAGGGCCATTAGCAAAAGCCTTGTTATGAAATTAGCCAACGGAATCATCAATGTATTCTCCTATGGGAATAATTCAGAATTATGGGAGACATGCTTTGCTCTGGTGCTACGTTTAAACATGCTAGGGCTTTTCTGTGTGGCCTTTCCTCTCAGTGCAAAGCCATAGATGGGAGAATAATTGGTGATTCTGGCTGTAGGTGTGAGTTTCTCTTTCTGTTAGCCCTGTGGTGGATGGGCAGAAGTGTCCAGGGTGACACTTGGGATAAGCTCCAGTCCCCTATGACCCTCTACAACAGGGGTGTCGAACTCCGGTCCTCGAGGGCCGCAATCCTGCATGTTTTAGATGTTTCTCTCTTGCAACACACCTGATTCAAATGATCAGGATCGTTATCAGGCTTCTGCAGAGCTTGATGATGAGCTGATCATTTCAATCAGGTGTGTTGGAAGAGGGAAACATCTACAACATGCAGGATTGCGGCCCTCGAGGACCAGAGTTCGACACCCCTGCTCTACAAGATGAGGCAAGTCCAAAAGAGTTAATCAAAAGTACCTGTGTTACATACATTATGGTGGGCACTGGTAGGTGTTTAGTATTTTTCCATGGACCCTAATCTGGAGCAGAGAGCAAACATCTCATTCAGTGTCAAACAGCAGCCAGGATGGGACTAACTTCATGTGAAGGCTCATCATTGGTGAGTAGAGGTGGGTCTGCAGCTACCACTGAGAGACCAAACAGCAGCAAGAGCCCACTGTCTCCAAAACCAAACCGGTTCAAGAGCTCACCAGGATACGGTTACTTAGTGGGAGTGAATCCCCTGGGTTGGACTGTCAAGCCAGAGTTCCACTGTAACGTTCAGAGGTGTCTGAGGGCAATTATTCGGTGCAACTGACTGGAACTTGATGTCATGTGGATGCTCCAATGCGCTGGGCATCTACTCACAGCACAGTGTTTACAGATGTGTGTTTTTTTTAAATCTAAATAACACAATCGTGACCTCCCACATTGCCTACTCGCCACATTTGGCTGCCTGGGCCTTCTTCCTCTTCCCCAAAATGGAATTCAAGATTAAGGTTTGCTGCTTTGACTCAGTTTACGATATTCTTGAATCATCTTAGGTGAGACAGGGACATTACAGGTGTTGCAGCAACACCAGAGACAGGGATGGCACAACGGTTTTATTGAGTCTGTTTTTTTGTTATTTATAGGCATGACTTGTCTCTTTTTGATCAATGGCCTTGGCTAATAGACGGCTCCATACATATTGGTGTCTTGTGAATGGTTAGATTATACCATCTATGCAGATGTTTTGCCTTTTGGACAGAGCTAACCTAGATTTTTCCAGCATTTACGCTTAGCCAGCATAAACTCTATACATGGCGTCACAGCTGTTGCTCTTTCTAAAAATGTGAGCAGCTCCATCTTCCTCATTATGTCGAGCGATTCCTTGTCAGATACCTGGAGTGAATACGATTGTCTGATGAAATACACATGACCAGCTGTTTCTGCTGCCTTTGTTTACAGCAATTACAACAACAAATCAAATTTCAACAAGATACTGAAATTTAAAAATGCTCCCCTTATCAGTCAGTCCATTGTTACAGATGCATTTAATTGAAATCTTTTGCCGGTGTGAATATTTATTGTCCTTGGTAGCACCAGGTTGGTCAATACAATAAGCCATGAATGAAAATGGAGTTGATAAAAACCCCCAATAACAAAATCTGTAGCTGACTGTGGGTATGTGGCTGACTGTGAATGGGGATGTGGATGCATGTGAATGAATGCCCCCGCTTTGCCCAGGTGAAAAGGTCTACACTCTCTTTGTACTTTCAGACCTTCTCTCTCTCCAGCTGCACAGCCTGAGGATAAATGATAGCTGACAGCCTGTGCAGTGTGTGTCAGGGCCTCTCTGATGTGCATGTTGCCGGTGCATTGTGTTAACATCAGCGCTTCTCTATATTTAATATAAGTGTAAGCTCCGATGTCCAGTAGCCCTCCCATGACCAAGGTTTGGCTTTTAGTATGTATCATGCTGCGCTGAAGGTGGCCATTCGTCTATGTGTGACTCACACCTTTCAGAATGTTGAAAGTCACATAACTTCTCATTAATGGAACTTTTACACTTCACTAATTATGGACTATATATATTGATTAGGCCGTATTTACATGCGCGTTGCAGACAAAGTCACTCCATCACTCTTAGCTATCTGCACTGCACTCAGTGTCCTTTTGTGTTTCAGCTGAGGCAGAAGGGGCAAATCAGACAAGGCCACAGAAAACAGCGCAGAGGGAACATTCAAAACAGGCCGAGTCTCATTGATTTATCCTCCGACAAGTTTATCCCTAATTCTAAGTCCAGCTCGAGACCGAGACGCCATAACTCAGGATCAGATGGGTGTGATGTCATCACTCAGGACTAATGGGCCTTGACTTACAGCGCGCTTTATTGTGTTAAATGGTGTGAGTGTCATATCTAATGACAGTGCTACTGCCTACATTAATGTTGCGGCTGTCTTTGAAGACAGCACCTCGTACAGCAGTCGCCGTCTGCAACTGAATCAGAGAGGAGACACAAGAAACACATTATACCAACATGAATTAAGGAACTCAAACAGAGAGGAGGAATGGTTCAGAAGCTCTGTTGAAGGCAGTGTTTGTCCTCAGCCAACACCAGTGAGAGAAGGCACTGCTGTCCTACTTGTGTAGTTTGCTTTAAATGACTTAACTTTCTGCTTAGACCAGCAGACATAGCCCTTAGGAACACTTTCTGAAGTAAGAACCTGTGATGTTTTCATGTTACATTTCTATTTTGCTTCTCTCTCTTGTCAGTTGACACGACACAGCAGTTAGTTAACCTGTAGCCTTTCATAAAAGCTTTTATATTTGCTGTTGTAAACGGCTGTTTTTCCCATGGGGGGGAAAAGTCTTTGTAGCACAAACCCACTAACGGATCTTTATGGCTGCGGGAGCGGCCTGATTTAGAGCCAGTTAATTCTTGTGAGGTATCAATATGTTTATTTTACAGCTTACCCATTAAACTGTTCCTCTGACTTAACAGCTAGTGCATGCAAATGATGTTTTGTTTTTCCTGGCATTTTTGTCAGTTACAAAGAATTTACCAGCAGTATTAGCAGAATCCTAATTAAGATAATTTAGTCTGACTTTGATTTTGAAAACAAGACATACAAGGTGTGTCAGAAAGGTTTCAGGACTGGTGTCACAAAAGATATATTTCAAATCCAAACTACAAACTACAAGTTTTCCCCTTTGAAGTAATCCCTCTAGAGTCTAGCACACTTTCCCAGCCTTCTCTGCCTTCACGCCGCCATGCGCTCCTGGAAGGATTCTTCTGGGGTCCTCCTCAGCTCTGTCGTCACAGCCATCTTGATGTCTTCAACACAGGGCCCCTTGATGACCCCCTTGAGCTTAGGTTGTCCTGCCGTAACTTTCACCTCTTCTCGCGCACTGAACGAAGCAAACGCCGCAGGATTTCTTTGTAGACGTGCTGGTTGATCGTCTGAAGGGGAAAACTTGTAGTTTGGGTTTGAAATATATCTTTTGTGACACCAGTCCTGGAACTTTTCTGATACACCTCATATACAGATTTATCATTTGGATAATTTGCCGCTAAGGTCTTGTCCATATGTACACTTTTTTTTACTTTTTGTTGTTTCTACATGTAGCTTTTCCTGTGTGTGTTCTTTCCTTTTGTCCACATGCAAATTAAATTTTGAAATTGAATCAATCCAAAGAAAGCTTTAAAAAAACTTCTTCCAGGATGTGTTTGCAATGAAGAGTTAGCTTCATTTTTTACACAAAGCAATTGTGTGCATTGGGCAACATAGTGCTGGTGCCGACCTTGCTAACAGGACTTTTAGCATGTTTACACATAATTATACAGTTACAGAGAATTTAGATTTAGTCAGCGCATATGATTTCCCCCGTTTTTTTGTATTCACTATTGTTGATAGCCAAATGAAACCGGTAATAACTGGTTTGCTGGTCTCAGCTGCACCTCAGTTGTGTTTCCATTTGGACACTGATATTTTAGTATTTTAGCCAGATTCAATATGAGACGATGAAAATGATCTCTTATCTTGATATTCTGACAATACATAGCTGCAATACTGTCAAAATGTTAAAAATTATACCCAGCTCAGGTCAAAGAGTTCCTCTTGTTGTAGTCTGAAACAAATAGATGGAGAACTGAGCAATTATCAGCATTGTTAGACGTGGCAGACAAAAAAAAAAGAACGCCAGTAACAGAAACCTCTATTAACTCACTTAACATAAAATCATAAAAAGGAAAAAGACCAGCGTTGGACAATGTTTGACATGCGATAGCTCAGCGGAACAATGCAGCATTGTGTGAAAGTACCAAGGTTTTACTGAGGGGAACACACGCTGGAAGATGTAAAATAAAAATGAATAGCGGTTATTTAGTCGAATCAAGTTAAACGCCACCCGGATTGCTTTACGCCAGCCGTTTGTTACTCCTCTTAAAAACAGAGCAGGTGTTTGTCGGCGGTTTCCCTCTGACTTTAATGGAGCATCCAGACCGACTGGAATGGCTTTCAGTAATTATGGTAATCATGTGTTCAGATCTTTATATATTACCCTACAGAGTCATGCTCATCACGTAGCCGCATTCCTCCCCCTTCTCTCTGTACGGCTAATAGAAGCATAATGATGTTCTTACAGTTTCAGTGTTGCATGTCAGCTCGGAATGACTGTAGTTTTGAAACAACTTAAAACCATATTATCTTTTATGTCACGGTCTGAATTTGATGAATTGGGTGTTTTAATGTAGAGTAGTTTTACTCACAGTTATGAAAAATTGAGCTGTTCATCTTTTGCTGGTATGGTTCATATTAAATGAGAGTCGTGTCCAGCGGTGTTTGGTGTTTGACTTGCATTTTCCATCCTCGTGATGATTCTCTCCCCTGAACAGGATATTGAATGTTTACACTGCAACACTTCACATTTCCCATATTTATAAGACGTGTCTATCTTCCAGGAAAAAGCCTTGTAAATGTGAGTGCGGCCGACAAAACGGAGATTCACAGAATTTCGGGGTCGTCCAGATCTGCTCTTATAACGGTGCTAGTGACGCTCCCAAGTCTTGCCGTTCTGTTCAACCACTGGCACCAGGGTGGTCTATGATAGAAATGCTGAGCTCACCCGAATCTCCCCGAGGCTGTTAGACGGAAAACGAGACAGATACTGATTGGAAGGTGGGTGTAAAGGAGGGGATGATTGTGAGCTGTGCCATCGTTAATCACGCCAGCCATTACTCACGCGGTCCCTTTGCCACAGGACACGACGAGTCATGTGTATCTCCTGAAACAGGCTGCATACCATAATGGAGGATTCAGTTCATAAAGTCTGGGAGCGTCTGTATTTTTGGTTCTTTCCTTTCCCCCTGCCACTCCGAGTCTGCGTCCAGATGCATATCTGAACCGTTAAACAGCAGGGCAGAGAGAATGAGACAAGGGCGAACAACAAGAGGAGATTGTTGTCACCGATTCAATTATATAACACCGTTTCACAGCCTAAGTCATCTCAGGGCACTTCGCTTAGTAAGGTTAGGACCTTGCAATATTTATTATAGAGAGAGACCAAACGAATGCAATGATTCCCTTTGAGCATTGTTGGATTTGTTGTGCAGTGACATGACAATTTCTAAAATGTTCATGCTGTTAAAGTCCCTTTACACTGTGTTTTCACAATGTTCTATTAAATTTCACAGTTGTGGGAGATACTTGGTGAAAACATTTTGTACTGAGACACATTTACCAAAACTGACTTCAGCTGTTGTGACCAAAACTGGCATTCTGACGCTTGGTTGGTTTGTTTGGAAGGCTGCAGCTTTTTTTTTTCATACTAACACCAAAAGGCTTGAAATCACCCAGAATAGAGGAGACCATTGCAATTTTTGTTTTCATGCACCATTTTTGAATTATGTTTAAAGTTTGACTAAAGCTGTTTTTGTTTGTTCTTCTGCACAGAGACATTATGGCGGCAATGCAGCCCCACCTCAGACAATAAAATGGCTACCATGAATATTTTCCTACTGTCAAATATAATATATGAAAATAGTGCACAATGTGAAAGGGGTCACTAACAAGTTTCAATCAACTCAGAATTACACTTGAAACTACAGCTCCTCATGTCTTTATATGGCTTTAAGGTGTGTTTTAGCTAATTTTATAAGCTGTCTGGCCACCGACTGTCCTGTTTTGTTGAACTCTTGCAAATGTCAAAAGGTTGCTTTTGGCCGCAGGAGAGAAAAAGCTTTTCACTCAACACAAAGCAGTAGACAGATACTGTTCGTTAAAGCTACTGAGCATTGTGGAGCTTTTAGATGTTCAAAACCAAGATCTTTTCTTCAGGAAGCAATAGTCTGAGTTAATGACATACTCTGGTGAAAGTCAAGTTTTTTTACTTTAACATGATCACTGGTGGTTAGATCTCCGATTCACGTCTCCATTAGAATGCCTGGCATCTTTCTGCGTGGAGTTAGTATGTTCTACCAGTGCAGCGTGGGTTCTCTCTGGGTTCTCCGGCTTCCTCCCACAGTCCAAAAACACGTTGAGGTTAATTGGTGATTCTAAATTGTCTGTAGGTGTGAATGTGAGTGTGCTTGGTTGTCTGTTTCTAAGTGTGGCCCTGTGATAGACTGGTTACCTGTCCAGGGTGTTCCCTACCTTTGCTCTAAGTCAGCTGGGATAGGCTCCAGCCCCCCATGACCCTAGTGAGGATTAAGCGGTGCATAGATAATGAATAGATGGATGGATGTTCATATGGATTAATGCTTCCAGAGTTTTATATGTGGCACACCTGAGGAGCCGATGCTGTCAACTTGAATGGTGGAACTTTCTGTATTATTTTTGTTCTTCAGAATTGCTTTCAAATTCTATCATGTATGGCTCAGTTACTCTAATATTACAACTTGTCATTGCTTTGCAGTTGTCAGTGTGAGTTGTAGGTGAGCTGATGTGTTTGAGTTGCAGTGAGATGAGTGGAAATAGATGCAGGGACTTCATAGATCTGCACATTGTACAGGATGACAGTGTCACTAACTTTGATACACAGAGACAAGCTTTTAGGGTCAAATCAATGTCTGGTGGGGACCTTTGTTAGTGGACTTAGTCTGCTGGCTAAACACAGATTTTAGAATAAATAATCAAGCTGCTCTGCAAATGTTTGCTATTAAGCATTTGTTTTCCAACAAGTACAACGACTTTAAAGCTGACGATATATTAATATTGTGTTCATAACTTGCTGTTGTTGCTCCCAGGTGGCCAAAAAAAAACTTCAAACTTTGGTGTTAACGAACCTGCTGATTACTTTCATCTCTCGGTGAGTAGAGGGCCTGCTGAGTTGTGTGCACACCTTGCTTGGGTCACAGTCCCCTTTATCTGCAGCAGGTGTTTCTTCAATAAACTAATTTGTTCCTGAAATATTTTTAAACTTAGTTTCCTCCTTGGTAACCTGTACCAGATGTAGTTTATTTCAGATACACTACAGCTGGAGACCGCACAACTCCACGTTTTAAAGCAGACCGCTGTCATTTATTTGATACAAGCAAGAGGCAAGAAGAAAATCTGAGTGATCTCTGCACTGACGCATGCATATCTTGGGCTGGTAATACCCGAAAGAAATGGATGAGCTTTAATATAAGGGAACAAGTTGAGCCTATGATTTTGTTTGCTGTGCCGACTGCTTTTTTGTCTATTTTTCTCTGTTCTATAATTTATTATTTTACTAAGAAGCCATCCTGCTTTCTGATCAGCTCACTGTGCACGCAACTTGCTGTTAATTGGCTGTTTGTGCTGTTAATATGAATTCAACACATCCTGTGTTTACCTGCCTTCATGGTAAATTTAACATAATCCACATTTTCACAGCAGTAATTACATCAGTACAATAACATGATCTTTGGAGACAACTCGCTCCGATGCTGACTTTTTCCTTTTTGACATGGGTACTTTCACAA
>NW_007578153.1:279142-288912 GCF_000690725.1 Stegastes partitus | reverse complement strand
AAACTGGATATTTTACACAGAAGTAAACTAAAGCAGATTTGTTGCTTCTAGCTGATGACTTTAGCTTTTGCCAGCTGAATTTAGATCGGTCGATATACCAGTCTACAATTTCATTTAGCGGACGCTTTTATCCGAAGCGATGTACGTCTGAGAGCAGATACAACACAAGCAAGGATCTAGTCAGGAGAAAACAATCTGGATAAGTGTCATCGAACAAGTTCAAGTGTGACAGGGCCTTGATGCCAGTAACAGGTCGTGTGGGAGGAAATAGGAATTTTGTTTTTGTTTGTTTGTTTGTTTTCAGTCTGTCGAGTGCAAAGGTGTTCAGGTGTTATACAAATGCTGACGCTGTGTGAGTTGGTTGATAAGTCAGTTACCAAAAGTCAGTGACTACATGCAGTATGTGCTGCTAAATGTCGGAGACTGGAAGATTACAACATCACCATAAACTCTGATATACTAGCATCTTGACTCCTGTGCTCTGGGTGTTTAACAGCAGGTCTTACATAAGCAGTAATTATAACATCAGAGCACAGTGAGTTAATGACATGCCCCTTGCTTATGGAAATACATTTGAACAGACAAACCCATTACTTGTACTTTTACTCTTTTGCTCTTGTGTTTGGGAAAGTCTAAAAAAAAAAACCTTCTACACTTTCGATATGTCAACTGTTGCTCTTCTTGCAAAGTCGTTTTGGCTTCAGGAGAAGTCCCAGGCCTGCCATGCTGAGCTATGGCTGCTGTGGAACAACTGGATGAACACTATTTAGTGATTGTATCCAGTGGAAAAAAAACAGACTGTACTGTATGTAGCATGACCATAGATGACTAAAAAGACAGAGCATAGCATATATTTAAACCCCAAAAAACATAATTGTAAACTGTACATTTTTCTTGTTGCTGTGTTCTCTGGTTTCTGCACAAAGAAATGGCGTTTTACAATGAAATTCAACAGTTCATACACATTGACCGGCTGTACAGGATGTACAATAACTCCTTAGATACTAGTATCTGTGTACAGACAGACACAAGAAGTTTTTCCAATCACACATTATGAAATTGACTTACTAAATAAAATTAATATGCATTTATACTCCTACCTTTGATCCAAAGCAACAAGAGAAGGATTGTTTCCTAGGTATCATCAAGTAATTATAAGGCACATGGTTCTTATGAGAAATCACTAAATGAACAAGAGCTAGAGGAGGAAAATTGAGTACATTAAAAAAAATAATGAAATCGATTCATCACAAAATAGCTCCTATAAAAATCTGTAATTCATCAGACTGCTGCTGTAACAGAGTGAGAATGTTTGCCTCACCACTCTGCTAACTGCTGTTTAATGATAGTATTGTCTCCATACTTAGTTACAGTCGTGACTCCATAATCCCACACTGAATGTAAAACCTTCTTTTATGTCGGATAGCAAAGCTGTCGGATTATCAAGACGGAGGTCGAGGTACGAGGAGGGCTTGATGCTTGAAGGGCAATTTGTTGTTAATTATTGTTCATAGTCGTTATAACTAGTAGGGATGGTCCGAATAGGTCTCTGGATATTCAGCCTAATTAATCATAAATATATTTGGCGCAGTCGGGGGGACCACTTTTACCCCGGGGGTGCGCTCTGATGGGGTGGAAGTGGCCGGAATGCACGGGCAGTACTTGGCTGCTGATGCTAGTTTAGAATAGTGGTCACAGTTCGGCCGCCACCGCCACCATACGTGTTTATTTCCGTAAACACTGAGCACGCTCGCTGCATGTGACGTCGTCGTGTCCTCTTCTGCGAATGCGGGACAGTTTTGGGTCGTCTGAACTTCACACAGCAGATCACATACAAGTTGCATTGAACTGGAAATGTGAACAAACTCGCAAAAAAATTGAGCATCAAGTCCTGCAGTGTGAACGTGGCCAATCTGTCGGATTGTTAATTCAGATATTACGCCGTTATCCTTATTGGTGACATAAAATGTCATGTCAGAGTCGGAATCCAAGGCTATTTTAATGGGTTCCGTTCGTTTTTCCTAAAAACCTGTCGGATAGCAAGGTTTTCGGATTGTTAAGGGTCAGATTGTCGAGTCACGACTGTATTTTATGGTTGTTGTTGGTTTTGTTGTTGTTGTTGTTTTTCACTAAATGTGTGGTCCGGTGGTGTCTTTTCAGATGGAATCAGCGTGACAGGCCTACCCATCTCCAGTCCGCTCCGCCAAGTCCTCAAACCCAGGCCCGAGAACAAGCCCGTCAGCAGTGAGTCCGGCAAGGCAGAGTACAGCCATGTTAAGGTGAATACACAAAAGCCTCTGAAAAGTGCATGAAACAATGCAAGACCTGTTGTTTTGCTTAGACCTGCATCAAAATGCAAGCAGTGGGTTCGTTTTGTTTGTGGTTTGTGTTTTCTGACTTGTGCTATCTGACTGCACCTTTTTCTGCAAATAATGAATATCTTGGGTTTGGATGTTGAACCCTCTCCCTTTGCTCTGCCTCTGTCTTGCTTTCCACAGGAGTAATTGTTTGCACAACGTGTGCATGTCTTTGCAGGAGTTAAGGTAGAACGCTGGCATTATTTCCTAACGAGGTGCACCTTTTGGTGTACCTATAGAAAGGACATTGACTTCATCTGGACAGTGTCTCTCCTTGTCTCCAGATGCACTCTGCTCTTTGAATCCGAGTTCCAGCATAGGCATTGAAATGAAAGGAAAAGAGGCGAGACATGCAGAATGAGAATGTGCTGGATGGAGCTGAGCAGCAGGGGATTTGTTGAAGACTTGTGGATGTCTGAGGGGTAGAAATGGGCGATCTGACAGTATCAGGGTTCTAAGGGTCACCTGTAGCACAATAACCACACCGCCGGCAAGTGTGGTGGCTACGTTGTGTTAGCTTTGGACACCAGAGGAACACTTTTCTCTATTCTGTGAATCGTCAGGAGAGAAAACAGCATTGATGTTTAATGTTTAGATGTGCTGCCAAACAAAATCAGCTTTTCTGTCTTTGCTTAGAAAAGTTGGACAGAATGTTGACAAATAGTTGAAATATACCAGAGGACATTTCTAAGTAAACTTCAGGCAACTTTTTTTTAGAGTGGATTTACAGAAAGAGCAACAATTTGCATGACAACTTTGAAAAATAATTACATAATTTTCCAGAAAAAGGTGTTAACGACTAACACTGATTATAGTGTACATGCAGGAGTTAACCATGTTCACTGGGTTCATTTGTCATACTGTGTATACACTAACACCAGTAGCACTAGTTTTGCATAATTTCTCCACAGCCTGATATTGTTATGCTTTATCCTAACAGAACGATTCTGGTGTACCTTTTTATCTACAATTGTTATCTGCATTTTGCACCAGGCCTGAACTATACAGTGAAATATTTTCAAAATCACAACATGGCCAAGTGCAATATCCAGATCACAGGAGCTGCTATTTATTTTTTGATAGAGATAAAATCTTTCACAACATTAAGTTATAAATAAAGCACTGTGGTGCGACAAAGAGAACCCAGCCTACAAATCATATTCTCCACATGTAGGGGAATGTGTTTGTTAGGCAGAGATCACGGCAACGTCACATCATCAATTTTATAGATTTTCTTCTCAATGAAGAAGGAAAAAAAAACTACCCTTCCTACTAAAACTGGATTTTATATTGTAATTGCAACATCTGACAAGATAATTGTAATTCGATTTATTTTTGGCCTTACTTTACACTTGTTTGATGTATTTTTGTTGCTATCAGGGTAGATAAAACACATTTCTACCCATGTACCTGAATTATTTAGATAGTAAAATGTGATTTCCATACCACAGAGTATATCTTCAGTTTAGCAGTTTCTCTTCAGTTCCTTAAGGTGGACNAAACTGGATATTTTACACAGAAGTAAACTAAAGCAGATTTGTTGCTTCTAGCTGATGACTTTAGCTTTTGCCAGCTGAATTTAGATCGGTCGATATACCAGTCTACAATTTCATTTAGCGGACGCTTTTATCCGAAGCGATGTACGTCTGAGAGCAGATACAACACAAGCAAGGATCTAGTCAGGAGAAAACAATCTGGATAAGTGTCATCGAACAAGTTCAAGTGTGACAGGGCCTTGATGCCAGTAACAGGTCGTGTGGGAGGAAATAGGAATTTTGTTTTTGTTTGTTTGTTTGTTTTCAGTCTGTCGAGTGCAAAGGTGTTCAGGTGTTATACAAATGCTGACGCTGTGTGAGTTGGTTGATAAGTCAGTTACCAAAAGTCAGTGACTACATGCAGTATGTGCTGCTAAATGTCGGAGACTGGAAGATTACAACATCACCATAAACTCTGATATACTAGCATCTTGACTCCTGTGCTCTGGGTGTTTAACAGCAGGTCTTACATAAGCAGTAATTATAACATCAGAGCACAGTGAGTTAATGACATGCCCCTTGCTTATGGAAATACATTTGAACAGACAAACCCATTACTTGTACTTTTACTCTTTTGCTCTTGTGTTTGGGAAAGTCTAAAAAAAAAAACCTTCTACACTTTCGATATGTCAACTGTTGCTCTTCTTGCAAAGTCGTTTTGGCTTCAGGAGAAGTCCCAGGCCTGCCATGCTGAGCTATGGCTGCTGTGGAACAACTGGATGAACACTATTTAGTGATTGTATCCAGTGGAAAAAAAACAGACTGTACTGTATGTAGCATGACCATAGATGACTAAAAAGACAGAGCATAGCATATATTTAAACCCCAAAAAACATAATTGTAAACTGTACATTTTTCTTGTTGCTGTGTTCTCTGGTTTCTGCACAAAGAAATGGCGTTTTACAATGAAATTCAACAGTTCATACACATTGACCGGCTGTACAGGATGTACAATAACTCCTTAGATACTAGTATCTGTGTACAGACAGACACAAGAAGTTTTTCCAATCACACATTATGAAATTGACTTACTAAATAAAATTAATATGCATTTATACTCCTACCTTTGATCCAAAGCAACAAGAGAAGGATTGTTTCCTAGGTATCATCAAGTAATTATAAGGCACATGGTTCTTATGAGAAATCACTAAATGAACAAGAGCTAGAGGAGGAAAATTGAGTACATTAAAAAAAATAATGAAATCGATTCATCACAAAATAGCTCCTATAAAAATCTGTAATTCATCAGACTGCTGCTGTAACAGAGTGAGAATGTTTGCCTCACCACTCTGCTAACTGCTGTTTAATGATAGTATTGTCTCCATACTTAGTTACAGTCGTGACTCCATAATCCCACACTGAATGTAAAACCTTCTTTTATGTCGGATAGCAAAGCTGTCGGATTATCAAGACGGAGGTCGAGGTACGAGGAGGGCTTGATGCTTGAAGGGCAATTTGTTGTTAATTATTGTTCATAGTCGTTATAACTAGTAGGGATGGTCCGAATAGGTCTCTGGATATTCAGCCTAATTAATCATAAATATATTTGGCGCAGTCGGGGGGACCACTTTTACCCCGGGGGTGCGCTCTGATGGGGTGGAAGTGGCCGGAATGCACGGGCAGTACTTGGCTGCTGATGCTAGTTTAGAATAGTGGTCACAGTTCGGCCGCCACCGCCACCATACGTGTTTATTTCCGTAAACACTGAGCACGCTCGCTGCATGTGACGTCGTCGTGTCCTCTTCTGCGAATGCGGGACAGTTTTGGGTCGTCTGAACTTCACACAGCAGATCACATACAAGTTGCATTGAACTGGAAATGTGAACAAACTCGCAAAAAAATTGAGCATCAAGTCCTGCAGTGTGAACGTGGCCAATCTGTCGGATTGTTAATTCAGATATTACGCCGTTATCCTTATTGGTGACATAAAATGTCATGTCAGAGTCGGAATCCAAGGCTATTTTAATGGGTTCCGTTCGTTTTTCCTAAAAACCTGTCGGATAGCAAGGTTTTCGGATTGTTAAGGGTCAGATTGTCGAGTCACGACTGTATTTTATGGTTGTTGTTGGTTTTGTTGTTGTTGTTGTTTTTCACTAAATGTGTGGTCCGGTGGTGTCTTTTCAGATGGAATCAGCGTGACAGGCCTACCCATCTCCAGTCCGCTCCGCCAAGTCCTCAAACCCAGGCCCGAGAACAAGCCCGTCAGCAGTGAGTCCGGCAAGGCAGAGTACAGCCATGTTAAGGTGAATACACAAAAGCCTCTGAAAAGTGCATGAAACAATGCAAGACCTGTTGTTTTGCTTAGACCTGCATCAAAATGCAAGCAGTGGGTTCGTTTTGTTTGTGGTTTGTGTTTTCTGACTTGTGCTATCTGACTGCACCTTTTTCTGCAAATAATGAATATCTTGGGTTTGGATGTTGAACCCTCTCCCTTTGCTCTGCCTCTGTCTTGCTTTTCACAGGAGTAATTGTGTGCACAACGTGTGCATGTCTTTGCAGGAGTTAAGGTAGAGCGCTGGCATTATTTCCTAACGAGGTGCACCTTTTGGTGTACCTATAGAAAGGACATTGACTTCATCTGGACAGTGTCTCTCCTTGTCTCCAGATGCACTCTGCTCTTTGAATCCGAGTTCCAGCATAGGCATTGAAATGAAAGGAAAAGAGGCGAGACATGCAGAATGAGAATGTGCTGGATGGAGCTGAGCAGCAGGGGATTTGTTGAAGACTTGTGGATGTCTGAGGGGTAGAAATGGGCGATCTGACAGTATCAGGGTTCTAAGGGTCACCTGTAGCACAATAACCACACCACCGGCAAGTGTGGTGGCTACGTTGTGTTAGCTTTGGACACCAGAGGAACACTTTTCTCTATTCTGTGAATCGTCAGGAGAGAAAACAGCATTGATGTTTAATGTTTAGATGTGCTGCCAAACAAAATCAGCTTTTCTGTCTTTGCTTAGAAAAGTTGGACAGAATGTTGACAAATAGTTGAAATATACCAGAGGACGTTTCTAAGTAAACTTCAGGCAACTTTTTTTTAGAGTGGATTTACAGAAAGAGCAACAATTTGCATGACAACTTTGAAAAATAATTACATAATTTTCCAGAAAAAGGTGTTAACGACTAACACTGATTATAGTGTACATGCAGGAGTTAACCATGTTCACTGGGTTCATTTGTCATACTGTGTATACACTAACACCAGTAGCACTAGTTTTGCATAATTTCTCCACAGCCTGATATTGTTATGCTTTATCCTAACAGAACGATTCTGGTGTACCTTTTTATCTACAATTGTTATCTGCATTTTGCACCAGGCCTGAACTATACAGTGAAATATTTTCAAAATCCCAATATGGCCAAGTGCAATATCCAGATCACAGGAGCTGCTATTTGTTTTTGATAAAGATAAAATCTTTCACAACATTAAGTTATAAATAAAGAGAACCCAGCCTACTAATCATATTCTCCAGATGTAGGGGAATGTGCTTGTTTAGATCACGGCAACGTCACATCATCAATTTTATATATTTTCTTCTCAATGAAGAAGAAAAAAAGAATTACCCTTCCTACTAAAATTGGATTTTATATTGTAATTGCAACATCTGACAAGATAATTGTAATTCGATTTATTTTTGGCCTTACTTTACACTTGTTTGATGTATTTTTGTTGCTATCAGGGTAGATAAAACACATTTCTACCCATGTACCTGAATTATTTAGATAGTAAAATGTGATTTCCATACCACAGAGTATATCTTCAGTTTAGCAGTTTCTCTTCAGTTCCTTAAGGTGGACACTGGTCTGATGATGCATTAGGATGTAACACAACACCGATGGACTATTAGATGAGATCGCCCTGCACTGAACAACTGACTCAGAAAAAATATTGGTAAATAATTGGAATACTGAAAATAATCTACACCTCAGTATTTAAAGCTTTTCTGTTGATATAATGATAATTATGTATCATAGAAAGTCACGAGTTCATACAGTAGTAGTTTGTTTGTGCTCTGTACAAACAAAAAAACCACCTATCACCTGTATTTATTGAACATTAACATGATACTTATGGGTCAAGATTTTAAGCTATAAGAGCCTCTTTCTGTATAATTTCTAGATATGTTCATGGCAGTTTATTCTCGGTGGATTTCAGAGATTCTGGCTGCTTGAAAGAGCAGCTGCTGCCTGTTGTATCAGTTTGTGTGAGATTTTCCATCCCACGATCTGCAAATCCTCCTCATCCTGCACAGAAACACCGCTAGTAAAACGCTAAATTCAGTCCCGTTCGGATCTGTTGCGTGACCTGATAGATATCCACTACCTGTACTGCAAAGGGGAAAAAGAACCAGCCATTGTTACAGCGAGCTTTGCATTTTAATCAGTGGTTAGGCTTATTAGAGGCACAGTTTGACTGACATGTCTGGGTTTCATAGCGGAGTATAGTTTTCGAACCTTGTTTAAAGTAAAGCCAATTACATAAGAACTCTTTTCCTGCTGGACGTCTGCCTTAAAGCAGGTTGTGAAGACGTGAGCTGCTTCGTCGTTCACTTTTTGTACATCTGCTGTTGAACATGCAGTTAGACACCGAGGTGATTCATTTCACTGCATGCTCAACAAAAACCTGTCCGATGATGTGTCTTTATACTGTAGTAAGTTTATTCTGAGTTCCCAGCTGTGTGACTCATCGTCATCCGACTCAAACCCACAGCGCCCAGCATGCACTTGATGTCTGTTGACGTATCAGGGGTGGACAGGTACAACACTGTTAAATGTACATACGAGCAACGTTACGCAACACAACAGGTTCAGTGTTTTTGGTTTATCGAGGTAGATTTTAACTTGGAGGAAGGAAGATTTTTAGTCCCTTGTAGTAGAAATGACATTTTATCTTTTGACAACATCTCAGCTTTAATTTAGTGCTTTATTAACACATTTGACAAGACTGCATTTGAAGTTAGAAATGTAATAGAGATTACAGTGACTATTAGATGTTTCCTGCCAGGCCAGTGTCTGTCAGAATTGGGGGTAGACAGATTGTTTTTTCAAAACCGATAGAGATAATTAATATTTGAAACCGATATACATTTGCATTAAAAAATAAATAAATAAAAATAACACAAAAGGCAACACAAGTCTTTATTGATATACCTTTGTTTACTTATGTTTTACATAAGTTTAACTAAAGGTGAACTTTTCAACATTTATCTCTAAGTGTTGAGGCCATTACTTGTGAGCCAATTAGAAGTGGGCAGGACATTGCTTGAGGAGTATTTTTTGTATTTAACGTTATGCAAACAACACAAACATGACTTGAAGTACAGAGAACTCAAAAATGTTTTTGTCCAGTACAACAAAGGTGCAATTCCTTCCCTCCACTATGAGAAACGACAAACTAAAAGTCATTTTAAATAAAATCTTTTTAAATGGAAATGACATATACAGCTTTTTCCCAACTTCCCACAGCTGGTAAAGATTCTGGGGGAAAAAATAGTGCCTGTACATATTGTGCATATCTGACTATTTGATTTTTTCCATTAGTTTCCATGCTTGTCTCCTATCTGGTCTGTATAGGCCCTGAATTTTTTCCACATGGCACGTCCTTTGCAACTGAATTGCTCAGTTCGTCTTGATTGCACTAAGAATCGGATCATTCTTTGTTTTTTACAGAAACAGGTTAATATCTATCCATCCATCCATCCAGGTTAATACAGAGGCTAATTTTCTAAAGAAGACGTGAACTAAAGTGATTTTGATGAAATATCACAATTTTGATCCAAATTTAGCGACATTTCAGAATCAAGCTAAAAGTCACACATAACAAGTTCAAGGACTGTTGGAAAGTTGAAAATCCAGCAATTATTGTTTTTATGGTTTCAAG
>NW_007578153.1:249479-277942 GCF_000690725.1 Stegastes partitus | reverse complement strand
AAAAAATGCTGCTGAACACAATCTGCCTCTTAAGGGGCCAATGTTGATATTTTTGTCTTATGACATGCTTGTTTCTGGAAAGCTATTAGAACATTAGCGCCAACATTGTCTTTCTTCCATATGTCTTTTTGGGTTGGTACAGTATTAGCAATTATATGCAGAGGCAATAAAGAAAAGGCATTTTGCAATATGTAATTTAGTTCTATATAATTCGGTTTATAGCCAGAAGTGCTGAAATGTTGCTTAAATTATTCTACGTAAACTTCTTATCATCACTTTTTTGACCTGTGTCTCCGCAAATGTGCCTTTTGAATAAGCAGACTATTAGTGGTATAGGGATTGGATGAGAGAGAATTACTATTAGCTGATAATAGCTACTTTTGGCTGGAAGGATGGACAGACAGATGCACAGGAAATTGAAAACCTTCGGGCCAAACTGGTTGGCAGTACAGCCTGGTGTTCCCTGCATATCTTAATCTTAGGTGGGCCAATTAAACAGGAATTTGTTTTTACCACCTAAATCCAAAAAAAAAAAAAAGGCTGTTATTATTGGACAGGCATATGTTTCTTTTCCAGCTATGTTTTTAAAATGTGCTCAGCGTTGTTTGGCAGTGGCGCTTCTTGGCATGTATACTTGCAGACTATGAGTAAGTGCAATCAATCACGCCTGATTTGTAATCAGCACAGGAGGAGTGAACATGTTTATCTCGCTGACCTCTCATCGCTCAATCTTAGCACTCGTTTTTCAATCCTCCCACTAAACCGTGAATGCCTGTGGGCTTGGAAAAAAAAAAAAAAAGTGCATCCTGTCAGGGTGGGATGGATCCACCGCATGGGAAGAAGATGTGTTGGTTTTTTCCGATTATTTACACATTTTCAATGACTCATCTCCTCGGAGAGTGAGGGCACTTCCACTACTTGGTTTCTCTGACACTGTCAATTACTCCCTTCACCTCATCACTGCAGCTTTATGCCTCATTCCACCTGCCTGTGGGGGCATCACCTTCTGAGCCTCTGTTATGGTTTGATTGCGTCAGCAGCAGCTTTGTTACATCCACAGATTTCTGCCGTGATACTCCCCATTGGAGTATATGTGCACTTGCTTGCAGCAGCAGCAGCTACAGAGTTTTATGTGGATTTGGACCCTCAACTCCATCTGCTGAGGCTTTATATGATGGGCGACTGACTGGTAGTAACAGAAGAGAAGGGGATGCAGTAATCCCACTTTTGTGATTGCCAGTGACTCACTGTAATGCTGTGCGCTGTGCGGTCCGGCTCGTTCACTTGGCCCTCCTGTGAACCTATCTTCACTGGACACTGGATGTCACTAGGGGCATTTCAAGGGAAGCTATGATGCTGAAATTGGCAGACCCCTTCAGACACGCCCACCGATTACCTCCTGAACACCAAATGGTCCCGGGTCCTGTGAAGCTGCATCCTGTGCAATTTTACTTTCCTGTTTATAATGCCCACATTATTGCAATATGGAGATTGCGGTTAGAATTTAGATGTACGCCGTTCCTCTGAGGCAAACAGTCTGAGAGTGAGGAGGCTTTTACTGGACTTCCTCCCGCCAGCATCACGGGTCTGAGAGTGCACAATTTTCTATATGACTTGCACCTCTTCACCCAGCCAAATACGAAATGAAATAGTCTCATTTCAGGTGGTCATTTGTAAGATATTACTGCGGTGGACTGCGGTAATGTCTCTGACAGTGGTTCTCAAAGTGGATTTGATGCTCAGAGGTTTTTCAGTTGGTTGTGACGAATCTTTGGGAAAATTTATAACATGAACGTGAATGTGTTTTACTGACCAGAGATGTCGCAATATCAGTAGTTTGGTCGGTAATGTCAAAAACGGATTCACTGTCTAACGTGCAATCATAAATTTATTAGTGCGATGTTTCGGAAAGACCAGAAAGTTGCACTAATAAATTTCTAATTGCATGTTTGCTGGAGTCTGTTTTGTACCTGTTGGATGTGCTTGTCCCTCTCCCGCACACCTGCCTTATGCAATAAACGTGCAAAGATTTGTTTTGGGTGGTTTAAATCACCGTGGTTCATGTCAAAAACACTAAAATTCTACGATTCTTGGTACAAATTTCGATGCCACAGCAAAAAATAAACCAATGAAATGAGGAGCTCTGTAGTCATAAAAAGACTTTACTGTTATATAAAACAACATTGTGCCCAAAAAAAACCAAACAAAAATCTGCTTTTTATGCTGGTGGCATTTCTACTGCAGTGCCTGATATGTTTAAAAAAAGAATGCAAATTATATATAGACTGAGTGTAAATACATGAAGAAAAAAATAGCATTACATAAAAACTGTGAAATGTGGTCTTCAAGTATTTAAAACAACTGTTGTAATATGCAATAATGTGGCTCGGTGACCTGGCAAGTGACTGCATAATACAGAAGGTCTATTCTTTTATCCATTTATTACTTATCCCCACTTATTGTTTGAGGGTTGCAGACGGGTTGGTGTCCATCCCAGTGTTTAAGAACCACACACGATAAAGCCCGAGTCGACAGGTTAGAACCCAGAACCTCTTTGCTATGAGGGTCACAATCAGCGATTAGCTTAAGGATCGTACAACAAGTTTAGTGAGAATATAGTTTGTCAAAATAAAGCAGAACTTTTCCATTAATCATAGTCATCTTATCCATTAGGAACATTTTACAGTGTTACAGATGCCATTATGATGATTTTAACGGCTTCCCTTTAAACAAATAATTACAAAATCTGAAAGAACTCTTTAATGATTTGGGTTAAGTCCAAATTTAAACAACAACAACAACAAAAACACAAAACAAAACAAATTGAGTTCTCTTTTTGTCACCTTTCGTGTCGGATAATGCAACACAAAGTTGCTGTGTCATGACGTGAACGGGGTTCCATTTGTTTTTAGATTGTCTGTAAGCATAAGCCGCCGTATATATGCCAAGATATTAATCTTAAACATGCTGGCGAGAAGGAAAATTGGATCACACTTCAGAAAAGCCAATGTAAGCATTTTCCTAACAATGAAGAGTGTGTCTGTGGTTGTGTGCAGCCAGAACGGATTGTGCCTCCAGACAAGACATACTGCCGCGCACACACACGCAGAGTGTCGGCTGAGTGTAGTCGGGGGGTTGTTGGGGGTGGGTGGGCAGAGCTTCTTGGGGGCTAATCAAATCCAGTGGAGACAGAAGCGGAGTCGGCTGCCTGCCTGCCAGCCAGCCTGCCTGCTATTTTTAGAAACCCAGCCCTGCCGATGGCAGTTCAGCTCTCTTCACAGATACAGATCCCAGCTCGTGATACAGATATTTATAACTGCCACAGCTGTCTGCCCAAGTGTGAAACTCCAGCTGAACAACCAAATGATTTTCTTTTTCTTTGCTCAGGATTAAAACTGTTCCTTCCTTTTCTTTCCCCTTTGGCTTGTTCGCCACCAACTTAGTGTTATGTAACTTTGGATATATTTACTTTTGAAGGATCTTTGATGATTGAGCTGCAGAGGCCATATTTGTCGCAAGCCTTTTTTTTTTTTTTTTTTTGCTAGATGTGTGATCTTCATCTTATCTCGACCAGCCATCGGCAACCAGAGCAACAAGTGATAAAACTGGCATCATGTGTTAGATTTCTACGGTGGCCGACGGGGGCAAATGACGTGCATGTACACAAATGAGCTGCAAAAAGAAAACGCTGCATATCCAGTCACACAACAGGCCTCTAGGGGCAGTAGTGAGCTTTCCACCTGAGAGGCAGACAATGGTGAGCGAGACAAGTAACGTTAGTTGAGGGAAAAGCTGAATGAAAAGGTATGTATTCTCTCATCTCCATGGATAAACATAAATAATAGAGAGAACACATGGAGACGGTAGTAAAACACCACTTCAGCACCCAGATAACAGTGACTGGAGGCCTGTGACACTTCTGTTGTGTGACTGGATATGTAGCATTTTCTTTTTGCATTTGTTTTCATTCATGCAGCTCGTCTGCAGCGTTTTTCTTTTGCAGTGCGTTTCAGCTAATGCACGTCATATACTCCCATCGGCCATTTATGCCAATGCCTGTGTTTTTACCATTTTCAAAATCCCCTTTGCTGTGACAAAATCACCAAACAGCTCGGAACTGGCAGGTTTTTCTGAGCATTTGGACCATCCTACTTGGTTCTTGCGGTAAATTAGCGACATTAATTGCACGGACCATCTCACCGCATCCAAATGTTTCACCAAATCGGTTCCTGCATCACTGTTTTGCAGGGGCATTGTTGCAGCATCCTGGGCTCAGCACTGGCCAGGATGGTTTAAAGAAATACAAGCAAGCCAAAGCATGTTTCCCCCTGTAGCAGAATGATAATTAGGTGTAGCCAGACCATTTTCTGTTTGGCTACTTGTTATGTTGTTGACACACAATGAGTGGGTATCTTGTTCCCATAACCTGTGGCTGCCTCAGAGCTCTATCCTATCGTGATCTCTTCATATTTGTAAGTGAGCTGCTTGTTGTTGCCCAAGAGAGAAAAAAGTTCAGTGATCATTTATTTTTCTCCATGTTTAAAGTTGTGGGTGAAGTAAGGAATTCAATCAAATCAATCTCACTGCATGCGTGGACAGTACAAACAGATCTATAGAATGGATCAAAAAAGGATAAAAAAAGATGTTCATAAGAATGAATATGAACATCTGCATAGATAAAAGTAGCTTTAGTGAATAGACAGTCACTCTTGAACGGAACACTGATTTTGAATCCAATTATGACTCCGAGAATCAAATGAGAAATGGATGCTGAATCTCTCCGAAGAACACCGAAAAATACTGTGTATATACGAGTTTAATATCTCGAACCATTTCATGAGTCATTGTCAAAGTGGCAGGAGCTGTATTTTCTAAATGAAGGATTTTGTCGACAGAAGGCTGAACTCCAGCTGCCATATTTTGGTTTGTCATTACATACCACCCAATTAGCTTTTGATTTCCACTACAGATCAGACACCGGGTGAACACAGGGATCAGCCTCCACTTTGTTAGACCTTGCTGTGTTGTGGGTGTTGTTTATTAGGTTGGCTATTGATGGCAAAGCTCACTATGGATGTAAACAAGTCAATAGTGTTTTATTGGTGTTTTTTTCCCTCAGCTTTGACTCCTGAGAGAGATACAGAGTGAAACAGGTTGAGATAAAAAGCAATAATTCAGTCTCCCTGTGATTAGGCTTCTAGCCGAGCCACACATTTTGCTTTTGACTGGGGTATCTTGATGGAAAGTATCAGTCCCTCGAGGCTGAACTAAACTTCAGTGCAACGAAAACAGAAAACACTTCACAGGCTTTTGTGAACAGGCTGTTGCTCCGTGATCCTCGTCCTTAACGACACCACGCGGAAGAATCCAACAATGTGGCGTGACTTGTTACCACCTGCCAGGCATCTATGCAGATCTTTACCGAAAGAAATGAAGCCTGTCCAAAAGTTTCAAAGCGTCACCGGGGTCACCTCAGTGCAGTTCCTTATCACAGAGCTGCTCTTCTTTGTGTGCCGTTTGAAACCTCCTTTTTTGACAAGCAACTCCCTCAGTGAAAGATATGGTCGTATTTAACATAACTGTCTCCACTGACGCCACGGGGGGGGAGGGACGACAACAAATGGACTAAGTATCCTATCCATCCTCTCTGGGTTGTGTAGCGTGCGGCTATCCGTCAGTCTCTGTGTCTATTTTTAGATTTCGGTGTCAGGTCTCGGAAAGTTTTATAGCCATGTGTGCCTGGATGTGGCTGTGAGAACGGAAGGGAAGGAAGATGGGGGAATTTGAAATAATTAAGACTAATCAAAAGGCATAATCACCATGAAGTACACACACACGCAGAAAACCAACTCACCTCGCACTGCCACAGTCGCTGGCTGTTTGCCAACATTTTTATTCATTCAAGCCGTTTAATCTCGGAGCGCTTAATTTACCTGTTGGTAATATGCAGTCGTCACTGATTGGGGTTTGAAGATACAGCTGCAAACCACAGCTGCGCCCCCCTCGCACTTTCACTTTTTACCTCCTTTTATAAGTATGTGACCGCCTGCTGTCTCCAGGCTACGACAATGTGAAGCTCATCCCTCATGCCTCGGTGATAGATGATGGTGGGAAACATGAGTGAGGAGAAACGGGAAGATGGATGAGGGTTGGGGTGGGAGAAGCTGACTCTGGTATGAAAACTCTCAGGGACATTTTTTTTAGGGAAAAAAAAAAAATTGCTGGTCTGTGAAACACACGAGCAGATACTGGTTGCTTCCGTTGTTTTTGATCCATGCTCTGATAGAGATGCAGCAAGACGTTCTATGGGTTCTTCAGTGCCACAGGTAGAATAGAATATATTATTTATTTAGATTCTTCCTGAAAAACTACCACGAACGTTGAGTGACAAGATTTCCATGGGAGCTGTTTTGCTTCTGATTAATTGCCTTGCGATCAGCATTTCCTCTGGGAGTTTACTCTTTAAATTAAACCTTTAACGACTCCCTCTGATGAAAATCTAAATTTTTTGATTGCAGTTTTACCGTGTCCATATGGGGCTTTTTATGATATTATGTCCAAAATACACATTCGACTGCATTGCTGAGCATTTCTACCTTAAAACTACAGTCTAAAAAAAAACAGGCATTCAGAATTCCTGGGTTTTATACGTGATGAATCTGAGGAACGAATCCTGTTGACTTGAACAGAGAGGCTTTCTGTATCATTATTCCTTAAAATCAGTTTCCAGCTCGAGCACTTGTGGCTGGATTACTCCAGTAATACAACTTGCCATTGTCCAGTGCAAACCAGTTTGACAGAGTCATAGATGAGTTGGTGTGCTGAGCTGCCATGAGAGCTACATAGAGCTAGAGGAGGCGATGGTTTATACTTCCATCTAAGTCATTTTAAGGCAGGAAGGGTTTTTTTTTCATGCTAAACTATGTCATTTTGTTGCATAGGGATGAGTTTTTAAGGGTTTAATTAATGACCAGAGGGGTCCAATAAGATTTCCTCGCATGAGAAGTGTTAATATTTGAGCAAACTGCTTGATTTCAGTCAGCAAACTTGGAAGCACCTTCTAGTTTTGGCAGCAAGTCAGCATATAAGTTTAGGGCAGATTTTAACCAGGGACCATATTTAGCATTTAGCTCCTGCATCCTGCATGTGCTCATATATGATGCACAGCGAAGACAAGCAGGCAGCGAACATCTTGTCCCTGATGACCTGTCGCAGCTCCGTCAGCGCTAATGCTTTGATGTGGCACCGCGGGCTTCCTGTCACTAACTGATGGCCAGATGATCTTGTCCATTAAGACCCTGTCCCCAGGGACATCTCAGTTTTGCATTTATCTTCCTAATCACCGTTCATGTAAAATGCACAACTCTGTCTGAGCTCCCAGGCAACTTTTTATTAGCTGCAGCAATCGGCAAAGCAACAGTTGGTCGTCTGGTTTGTCCCTTGGCCTTTTTTTTTTTTTTTTTTTTCCGACTTCAGAAATATTACTTTAGAAAGATTTTCTTGTTCATTCAAGGTACTGAAGTTTAAGTTGTGTCAATAAAATGATTGTTAGATGCTTGGTGAGGCTAAACTTTTCAAAGAATTAAGTTATTTTTCTGTAAAGAAGCTGAAAAGTTTTGAAGAAGTCAAAGTAAGCACTGACATGCTTCAACCAATGAGGTTCATATGTTTAATGCCAGTGACAGCATACATCCAGAGCTGCTACTCTTACAGCCATCTTGACTCGAACATGTTTCTCTTGTACATATTTCAGTTCATATATTGCAGACTGACTTAATGTTCCAACATGCTGCACTGACCACAAGCTCCCTTCCTTTGTAAATCAACACTCAGATCAAGCTTGAGTACATAGTTTTAAGTTAACACGCCAGTAATTAGAAATAAACTGATGAGACAATTAATCCAGCTGCGACCAATTTGATGATCCATTAGGTCAAATACCAAGCAAAACATTCTCTGATCGTACCTTCCCAAATGTGAGGATTTGCAGCTTTTCTTTTAGATAGCCTTGGATTCCCTTAAAACCTTTTTTGATTTTAGACTGTTGTTTGGACACAACAAGCAATCTGAAGACTTCACCTTGGGCTACGGGATATTGAATTGTATTGAATTGTTACACGTGTTTTCATCATTAACTGAAGATTAACAGATTAACTGTTTGTAGTCTCACCAGGAATACACAGGTGGACTTAGTCAGACAGATTTTTCAATTTTAAATTTACTTGTTCCTCCATTGATTCCTCTGAATGTAATTTAATCCTGAGCAATAGTTTTGTATGTAGTTGGTCATAACGTGGCTTAAAAGTGACATTATCATTAATTATTTCTAAATTTGCATCCAACTTAATAATATTGTGCGGAAAATCACCTTTTTTATAAACATAATTCATTATCAGATATGTTTCTCAGCTGGAAAAAAAAAATCTAGATTTGCTCATTAAATATATGTTTAATCACTTTGCATTTTCTTTGTGTTTTTACAATTTTTTTTTTAACATAATGTTCCACAGAACGAAGCTCCATTCGTTACCACTGGGTTCAAGTATTTAAACTTCAGTTACATTCTCATTAAAGTTAAAGTCATCTGAGCCGTGAGGTCCTTGAAACAGTTTAACAATGGTTTTGAAGAGTTTGCGTCTTTCAGTTTTAATGCCAGGTACATTTAAACATTCTCAGCCATATTTTCTGACAATGAACCCAAAGAGGAGCTTATAAAGGAAAGTAGGACTGACCCTAAAGGACAAGGGAGAAGCACTCAGATGGATACAGAATAACTGAGGCTGACTACAAAACATCTGTCAGAGTAGTAAATTGTGTGGAAGTATGTTGGATTTAACACCGTCATGTAGAACGTGTTGGGCACGTTAGCGAAGAGCAGCGCTGCACAAAGGATGTTCAACTGCTGGCGGTTGGTTTGCGGCCGTTTTACCTGCTGAGGGAGTTTTCGCACGTCCTGGCGATTGCAGTTTACATCCCCCCCCCTCGGCTGATGCTGCTGCAGCCTGTGAACTCATCCATAGTGTCCCAGCTGCAAACATCACACCCTCAGTCTCTGATCAGGAAACTTTAATCATACATCGCTCTCTACCACTCTCCCCACATTCAGTCAGTATGTGGACGGCCCGACTGGAGACGGTGGGGCCTTGGACCTGCTGTGTGCGGACACCGGGGTTGCATATTACTTAATTATTGTTATTTTCTTGTACTTTCTATATTTTTGGATGCTTGCTGTAAATTTCCCCTAATGAGGGATCAATAAAAAAATATTCTATTCTGTTCTATAAAAAACAAGGCTTTTCATTCACCCTACTCCCCTGCCTTCACCCTAAGTCGGCTGGGATAGGCTCCAGCACCCCCGCGACCCTAGTGAGGATTAAGCGGTGTATAGATGATGGATGGATGGATTTACCCTCCTCTACCATGTGTGCCAGCAGAGGCACCACAAATGAACAGGGTATGCATGAGCAACTTATAACATAAATCTACACCACAGCTTGGGTATAATACAGTATGTTTAAGCAAAGGGTGCTTGTACTTAATAATTTAACCTGATTGAAAACTTGACAGTGCTGTGAAAAGTTACAATGACGAAGCTAAAAACGTACTTGGAAGTTGAGTTGATGTTTTCTTAGTAATCTGTTTATAAATTAAAAATGATCTCCTACTGTAATTAGAGTTATTTTGTACTCTCTCTGCTCAGAGACTAAAGTTTATCTATGCTAGTCCAAAAAACATCAAAGACCAATGAGACTTGCAGTGATAAATGAGCCTGAGTGTAAAATTCAGTTCCACCCCCAGAAGGTCATGATGAAGTTCTGTTTGTTGGCTTCTGTGCGTGTGTGAAATTGCTGGTGTATGCAAGCCCGGCGGGCGAAATTAGCAGAGAATCAAGCATTTCATCATGCTTACTGGACTCGAATCCATGTGTGAAATCCAGTGAACCGGGCCAAGCGTGGCTCCATATGCTGCCGCGCTCGATGACTGAACCGGCGTTGATCAGATCACCTTTGGCTGCAACACAGTCGCCCTCCAAAGGGTGCCTGTGTACCGGTGCGCTTCACCATCAAATGCACCTGCTTTCTGATTTGACAAGTCATTGTTGGTGATTTGCGTGCTCGTGTGTGTGTTAGCGTAGTAATACAAATATGGGTGTGTACTTGCTCATGCGTCACCATGCAATTTATCTTTTTTTTTTCAGGCTTTTGAGCTTCTGGCTTTATGCTCAGCTTGTTCCATCTTTGACGCTGACTTCCCTCTGTGGTTGACTGGCTGTTGATATAGTATAGGAACAGCAGCAGGTCCACGGGGTGATGAGAGGTTTCTCCCTGTAGTCGCTCCAGCTGGTAAATGGTGTGACACCTGCAACTGGACCACAGGGTTACATAAAAGAGCAGCCGTTTTGTGTCTGAGGCACCCATTGGTCCTCTGTTTACCTCTGATCACACACCAACAGAGAAAACTATGTGTGTGTGTGTGTGTGTGCAGTAGCCGTTCTCATGCAACTCTACCTCGACAGAATTTAGTGCTGCTCTTCATCCTCTTTCCGTCCCCGTCATGACTCACAACGTATAATCAGATTGAACCATATGTAAGTGAATTAGTCAACACTCAGAAAAAAAAAAAATCAAATTACTCTGGATGAAATGGTCCTTTTATCGTGAAAATTTGCAGGAAGCACTTAGATGCATTAAGCAACCACACCTGGGTTTGCAATATGTCTTGTAACTGCCGAGCGATGAATCCCCAAACATTTATCACATCGGCTATAGATTTAGTGTATTTTCTATATTAAAGACAACAATTTCAACAATTTCCCTGAGGTACCCGAACAAGGGATCAATAATGTTATGTCTAATCTAATCTAATCTAATCTAATCTAATCTAATCTAATCTAATCTAATGTAATCATGAAATGTGATCACTTTGCAACAATAGTAGTAAAAGTTTAAAAGTTGTCTAGCATGCTACTAGCAGACATGCACAATATACATGTCCTTATTAAGTTTGCTCTTTCCATCCAGCAGCAGCTGTCCATCCGCCCAGCTCTTCTTTTGTGAATGCGATATCTCAGTAATGCCTGAAGGGAATTTTATTTTTTTTTCCCCTCAAATTTGGCATAAACGTCCACTTTGAACTGTTTAGAGTTTGATGGTTAAAGGTCACTCTAACCTCAAAAAACACATTTTTGGCCATAACTCAAGAATTAATACGCTAATTATGACATACAAATGTCTAATTAGGATAGAATTATAAAGTGGTGACATTTTATTTCCAGAAGGTCAAAAGTCAGCTTCATGATGCTCTACAAAAACACAGCATTTTTTTTAATCCCACTGTTCATAAACAGAAGGGGAGGTTGTGACTATACTTCACATTTGGTTAAATACTGAATAAACAGACCCACATAGCAACACTCATTAACACAGTGCTGTGTCAGCACCTACGAATGCTCTGGCTGCACCTCATTATCACTCTGCTATAGTGGGAAAATAAAAAAAGCTCTGGATTGTTTGTATTTTTTTAAACCAGCCACAGTTGTCTTGGGCAGTGCTAAGTGAGGGTTGCAATGACCTGCAAAATAGTGACGACGAAATTCCTTTGGTGGAACATTTACATGCAGCGATGCGAGCACCATCATTAAAGTGACTATTTCACTGAAAGAACCAAGCAGGTGTGCCTTACTGCATCATCCAATTACTGTATTTTCAGCGTGTAGGTTGCTGCTCAAATATTGTTGTATCCTGCAGTAAAGGGGATTAAAAAAAACAAAAAAACATGCAGACAGTGGAGAAACCACACAAAAAGCTTTTGTACCCAAAGTCTACTTCCAGTGAGTCAAACTATTGGATTGGTGACACTGGTCTTCAGCGGCCACCTTAAATCTAAATCTATCGATCTTATGTGCTGCCTGGTTGAAGATTTGTGGGAAGCATTCGCAGCAACATCTTTATTCGAAGCATTCATGGTGACAAATTTGTGTTCCATGAGAATCAACTTTCCTGGACAAATAAGAACAAATACAAGGAGTTTGACCTTTTTTTTTCTTCTCTCGACATCCTTTAAAGTGTCACTACACATATTATAGAAGTCTGGACAGACATGGATGTAATCTGTAGATTCATCTATTAGTGGAGACATAAAACTACAAAGTGGTAACCCTACTTTTTAAGGTAAATTAGTAATTAGCGGATAGATTTACTGAAAACTACTCATCGATCACAAATTGAGATTGTGGAGTTTAAGATGTGCAAAGAGGCTTCCAACAAAAGACGACGTTGCTTTGAATACAGTGTAGGACTCAGCCCAAGCTTGGTATCTTTCATTTATCTAATTTTATCTCTCGACAACGTCATCGATGAACTTAAACAGATTATAAGGATCAGCTCAAGATGTTCCTTCATACAGAAAAGTGATAGTAAGTCCTTGATGCAAATTAAGTAACGGAACAAAAATATGGCTTTCATTTTCTCTGTGAGCTTGAGAATGTGGCTTTATAGCAGTTGTAGCCAATATGTCTTGTGATCATTAGCTTTTTAGCTCAATCTTTCATTATTAAGCAGTTGGCAAAGTGTGGAGGGGTATTAGACCACTCAGATTCCCTGACAACAAATTCAATCAAGCTGTAGTGGTTTTATTGAGGAACAAGATTATATGAATGATAAATACGATAAATAAAGCACGTAACGGTGTCTGCAATGTGACTGAGTGTTTGGGAGATATTAAAAATAATGTCAATGTTGTTGGTTAAAATATTCTTTGCCAGTAAAGGTCTGAATAGCGATGAACTGAATAAGGATATATTATTCCTATCTATAGCATGGAGTGTATGCAGAGTTTACACATCAGTAGGAGAGCATGGTGAGGTTATGCCAAGACTGATACTGCATGATTGTCGTGTCGTAGTCCACCAGGGAGCTGTGGTTTTAAATATTTGTACAAGCTGCATGCAGCCGCCGTTTCCCCGGTAACATGGTGTTGTTGGATGAGGATGCAGAGAGATAAGATTTGTAGGAACGGACACTGCTGAAGGGTTCGGTGTGCTAAAGAGGGGAGGGAAGGGAATTGTGTGAACTGTGTCCCATGCATCCTGAGGATGTCACTGTCTCCACCGCTGGTGTTGATTTTGCACTGCAGAAACCGGGAAGCGGCGTGATGTAGAATAATGAATCACAGCCGAGGCAGCGTGCCTGGTGCTGTTTGGCCGGTGGATCTGGTGTGTGTAAGCATGGTTTGACAAAGAGCATCTTTCAAATTAGGGGCCGTACATGGAACACAAAGCTGATAGCTTCAGGTGACTTAAAAGGGAGATAATTAGCTAAAAAAATCACACTCATGCAATGTGAAAGCTGTTGTGAAAGGAATTAATAAAAGACAGTATTATTTATTCTGCCTCACAGACGTTTTTTATTTTTTTTGATTTAGACTTGTCTACATGCAGGGGAATTTGTTATTAAAATGAAACAGACCAGCACGATGTGAATGTGTTTTTGTTTGATTTTGGGGAGGTTTGTATGGACGTGAAATATCAGTGTACTGATACAGAACAATGCATGCTCCAGACTATGACCAGAATGGTTGCATATGCGACAAATATCTGTAGTGTGTGAGTTAAAATGTCAGATTGTCAAATGCAGAGCCCCCGTCGTTACTGTATTACCTATTGGGGTTGAAAAGAGGACTTTTTCTCGCCCTTTTTCTCGTCCTCACTGATTCAGTCAGTCACTCCCTGCCTAAAGTGTGAAACAATCCACTTTGCTGATTATTTTGCCAAACAAAATGAGACAGAGGAGGAGGCTGGTGGAGAGGTCCTGACTCATTGATGATCAGAGCGCCGGTGCAGGCGGAGAGATTTCCACAGAGTCAGCGAAGAAGAAAAAGTAGCCCACTACATTCAGTCAAAGCAAGGCTGCCAAATTAAACAAATCTAACAGCGATCATGGCATCCCAAAGTTGAACAAACATGATCAACAGCAGTGTTGACATTTACAATGCACTCCACACAGAAAGCCGTCCATGTAGACGAGATCTCCCCAGCATTCAAATGACAACGTTTTCTGACGCGTTTTGGCACAGGCTATGTCTGCATACTATGTTTGATGTCAGCACATCAAAATTTTGCCTTTGCTTTCTGTTTGGTTGCCAAATACAATAGGCTGAGGACGGACATGCAGCGAATGGTCTCCAGCTGGAGATCAAACTCAGGACTTGCTGGTCCGGACAATCAGTGTGCTAATTTTCCCAACTTCACACCAACCAGTTCTAGGATATCCTCAAGACGCCATTGATGAAAGTAGAAAGATGTAAAAACCTGACAAAATTCAGTTGAACACAGAAATTTATATCAAAAGAGCAAGAAGCAAAGTTTAATAATAAGAGGATGCTGTATGTCGAGAATGCAGGCTTGGATGCGTCTGCCACTGGGGCTATAGTTGGAAGTGCAACATGTTTGAAGGTTTCGCTCACAGACAAAGAGAAATGCTTCATGTGTGAAAAATGTTAAGTAGCGCAGACGGAAGGTTACAGCGCTGCCACTTATTGCACTTTTAGTGGCGAGGAATGAGGCGTGCCTACAGGTGGCCTCTGACAAGCTAATTTCCACTTCTTTGGATTTAATGTGCTGATAGCTGATGTTCCGTGGCCTTTTGTCATCTTTAAATGTGAAATGTCAAAAACTACAAGTTTTAATTTTCATCGCTGGCATGCCTTTGATCATTTAGAACAGGAAAAAAAAACCCTCTCCTGTAAAGACCTGGATATTATTAGCAGCACAGATGCGTGAATAAGATTCTGAGCTTTGATCAAACACAATCAGTGTTGTACTGACCAGCAGCAAACGTTCGTATCATTTCATCACTTCTGACTTTAAGATGTTATAATTAAAGCCTGGCATCCGCTGAATAACTGAGTTTTGCATTTGAAAAGGCAATTACTAGCATCACTACCAGCCCGTGTTGCTGTCTTTCTCTGCCTACATTTCACAGTGGCAACCAGATTACCTGTCTGATGCCGCTAAGTACAGCTGCTGGAGGGAACTTATGTCGTACGGCACTCTTCACATTTTGTGGCAATATTTTTACTATCCTCCCCATCCTATAATAACTTGAGCTTGACATCCCATAACCCCCTCCGTCACAGATTCCTCATAGTTGGGCAGGTTGCTCACCCACTCTTTAAAATGTCTCCCATCCTAATTGCCACATCAGAAGCAAACCCTAACTGTGAGGGGGTGCAGAGCGTGACATTATAAACGCTGTGGGCAGAAATGTCAGGACCATCATTAAATGGACTGGCTCGGAGCTGTTCCAGATAGGCTTTTGGTTTTTCGGGAGGTTTTGGAGCTGGTGAAGTGATTATTCCATGCTATGCAAACTTCTGTGCTTTACTGGGTCCTCCTCCTTTAAAAAAATAAAGAAAGAAAAACTTCCTTTTCCCTGTCAGCAGTGTCAGCTATTTTAGTCTGCGTGCAGCCTGGTTGTTACTGAGCAGTTTTAGATGCTCTAACCCCCATCAGCTGTCAGATCAACACAGGCTTGTTCATAGTGCCCTTGCTCCTCATCATCCAGCAATTATTGCTAAGTCATTACACCGTGGGGCCGATAGAGAACATATTCGCTCTTATCAGTCCTCCTGCCCTCTTCTCTCGTGAATCATCAATTGCCAACAAGCGCAGCAGAAACATGATAACGTCAAGCTGTCTCAAGGCCACAAATTCCTTGATAGTGCCTCTTGGAAGGCTAAAACATAGACTCAAAGGAGGTTGATCTTCTACATTGATAACATTTCTATAAAAAGCAGTGCAGTGCTCTCGTCTGCTCACGTCGTTGCCGGCACGTTGCATCAAGTGTCCATGACGAGATGACTCCAGTAATGAGCAGGTGTACAGGGACAAACGCTGTCCTCCGTTTCTCCCACTTATCTGTAGTGCAGCCGGCAACTTAGTCCTGCTCGATACTTGATTTGTATTTCACTTCAGCTGTCTTCAGAGTGTTATTTAACTCCTCACTGTTTCTCCTCACGTTGGAACCCCGGGGTGCCCAATTGATTGGCTCAGTGATTGACAAGTAGGCACACATACGAGAGGCAGTCCCGGCAATGCTCCGAATGGACACAGTGCATCTGAATGCCCTCAGGTCATTTCTCAGTTTCCTGCAGAAGCCAGGGCCACTAGGTGACTAAATAGCTCTCCTGGCTGACGGCTCACTTCCCTGCCAAAAGGCAGATGCAACCAAAGCAAAGGTCAAACCTCATTTTAGGGACAATTAGGCACACAGACTTCCATTTCATCACATCATCAAAGTGCACTGTGACCCTCCGTCGGCCCACCATTCAACCACCTGTCCCAGTTATAAGAGAAAACCTGAGAGTACAACCTGGGATCCATAGAGAGATAATCACAATACAGAGAGTGTGTGTTGAGTGGCACATGTTGTTCTCCACATTTTTTTTTTTTTTAAATCAAGGTTGGAAAAATAAATGTTTTTGAAACAGACAGAGAAATTGATGCTGTAAGTGTATCTGCTATAAACGAGGGCTTTACGCCATTTCCAATTTAGCTGTCTGCAGAAAGATAACGACGTTTCACACCAGAGCTTTTTACTGTTGCTTTTGCTGAGACTGTGGAAATAATGTGGTGAAATTCAATTTTTTTTTTGTGTGTCTGCAATTACTGCCATTAGATGTGTGTCAGGTTCCTCACTCAGAAATTGCCAAAAGGAAATCAGACGGCGGAGGAGAAAGTCTGCACACGTGTAGAAAGTAATTTTGTCTTGAAGCATTTGATGTTGTTTTGTAATTTTAACCCTCTATGTAACAGGTAGAAGATCTATTGGAGAACGTTATAGTAATATATGTGTCCATCCAGGGCTGCAGGATGGTGCAGTTGGTAGCACTGTTGCCTCGCAGCAAGAAGGTCGCCGGTTCGCGTCCTGGTGGGGGCACCGGAATCTTTCTGCGTGGAGTTTGCATGTTCTCCCCGTGCAGCGTGGGTTCTCTCCGGGTTCTCCAGCTTCCTCCCACCAAAAACATGTTGAGGTTAATTGGTGATTCTAAATTGTCCGTAGGTGTGAATGTGAGTGTGCTTGGTTGTCTGTCTCTAAGTGTAGCCCTGTGATAGACTGGTTTCCTGTCCAGGGTGTCTCCTGCCTTTGCCCTAAGTCAGCTGGGATAGACTCCAGCCCCCCCGCGACCCTCGTGAGGATTAAGCGGTGTATAGATAATGGATGGATGTGTCCATCCAGTGAGAGTTAATCGCAAACAAAATGTAGTTTCATCTTTAAATGTAAACAAAAGCAGACTTTCCCAACACAAATAGTTACTCAGTTTAGTTTGCAAACTCGCCTTTTCCTAATGAGGTTCCATCTTTGCTCACAGAGCGAACCAAATTAAATCAAGTACCATACCTATACCATCAATCAGCTCACCCAATGACCCAGTGGGCCGGTGGCTAATAGAATGGCCACTGACAGCTTTAGCAGGGTCTCCTGTCTGCTTTGGTTGTACTATTTAAAATGCCCTGTCTATCTCCACAACAGGGCAGGAGTGGTTAATACTAACCCGTCACCTCTAATGGAATCTGATGAAAATAGACAATCTTGTTTTTTTGACTTTCATGAGCTTTGAGTGTCTGTTGATTGGCTGCACGGTGGCTTTGGTGGTATCACAGTTTGAAATGAGTCAATCTTTGTTATTCGTTTTGTTTATTATCCCTTTGAAAAGGCAACACAATTAAGGACAGAAATGACACAGAATTGAGGCCCGGAACAGCATTACCAACAATTAAACATCTAATACAACAAAACAGAGGAGAGACAATCAGCAGAGGACGGTAACAACATGTACTCCAACTACATGTCATTGCACTTTTTTTTTTTTTTTTTTTTTTATTGAAGCTATAAAGGCTCTAAAAATACTTTTTCAGTCAGCTGAGTTCTACAGATAATGAAATATTGAATTTTCTGCAACTGTTTTGGTTATTGCACTTGAACGATTTCTGTCACTAGTTTGATGAGGCATCGCTCACATCGAAGTTTTACTGTTTTTCAAAAGTCTCTCCACCCCCCAAACATGAACCTTGATGATTGTATATTTAGGCAAAAGTATAATATGTTAAGAAAAATACTTTAACTTGTTGCTGCAAGTTTTTATTTTTATTTGTTTACGCATTTCGCACCATCAGATATTGTCTTGATGAAGGAGCACCTTTTTAATCTCTTTTCTTTCAATACCAGTTGTAGGGAAGTAATGCAGGTTACCAACTGTTATGAAAACTACATGTTAATTTAAACAGGCTTGGGTTTGTTTTAAGAGACCTACATTGAGTTCGTGTGCTGAACCTGAAAAAAAAAAAAAACGAATGGAAAACCTACTGCGTTCCAAAACTTGAACAGAGGTGACAATTACAACTTTCTTTTCTTTGTCAGTTGGACTCGCTCATTAGTTCTGAATGTTGGCCAACACAGCTTATATAAACAATAAAGTGGAGCATCAGATTGTCTGGGATATTCCTCTTCCCGGAGTCGAGATTGCGTGGATCCGTTCAGTGTTTGTGCTCGGCTAAGCTGTCAAGGAGCTGCTTTGTGTCGAAGGTACACTGATTAAATTGATATAGATTTTCTCATGTCATTCTTAGTAAGACGGCGTGTAAGTTAATTTCCTAAAATGTCAAAGTGTTCCTTTAAGAAACACCAAGACATTGCCTCAGTGCCAACAAAGAGTAGTTAGCAAACCACGCACGCTCGTGCAATTTTGAGAGCTCCCCGTCCCTGCCTACCTGTCACTGTGATGCGTTATCTCAGTATTCCTGTCAGGAGACATGTGGCCATGCCATAATCTCCTCGGCAAGATGTGTCAGGATCTTTATCTCAGTGCCAAGGCATTCAAAAGCCTTCAGTGTTTTCTTGTGTTTCTCTGTTTTTGTGCGCCCATCATGTGTAGGAGTAAGAATACTGTGCGTGACATTCAGCATGCACCTCGATTGTCAAACAAATGCTGCGTTTTTTGTGGATGAATGTGATGGATAGTCTTCTGAGGCTTTGTTGTGACACAGCAAAAAATGTGGAGTGATGGCATTCAAGGTAAAAGCGAGTCTGCCATCCGTGTCCTGTCTGTGACGCTTAGCAGCAGACTGCATAGGTGTTTTTCCGTAAATACATCAATGAAAACCCCCAGCCTCTTATGGTTTTATAAGTTATAGTACATTCATATTTATACAGGGTCCGGTTCATTGTGATATGGTTATAAATATTTCAAAGCACAGACACATTAGGGATTTTGTAAAATGCCTGCCTGATGAATATTCCAACTAGATTATTGCATATAGTTTACAGAAGGTGCACACCTTCCCTACAAAGTTACACCGTGTGTTAGAACGGTCTGATGTCTTAGCAAAGAACATTGTTTGTTGACATGACGGACACTGCAAGTGCAAGAGGTACGCCATTTTGTAACCCTTTTACATGAAACTCTTGACACATGTTGGGTACAGGTGGAGCAGAAGTGTGATGATATACCAGCAAGTCATGGGTGCAGAATGACCATATCTGTCTTACCACAAAGTACACAGCAATACCACGCCTCCCTTAACTCTGTCTTCATCCACCTCTGTGTAGATTGTTTGTCTTCAAGGTTTTGTGGCAATACGCTGCAGAATCATATGTTTTTAACTATGATACGAGAGGCTATCTGTTTTACATATGCCATCGTGTGCTTGTCTTTTTCTCAAGAGCCAAAGGATCACCGAGGTCAGGACAGCGCTGTCAGTAGGGATTCAATAAACTTGCCTGCATCGCGTCTTCCAATCATGTCTGTTGGCAGAAGTGTTTATACCTGTTCTGAAAGACCACACTCAAAGGCAGGGTGAAAATCCTGTGGTCACGGTCACCTCCCGGCTGCATCATGCTGCCTCACTGGTCTTTCTTCGAGAGCTGTAGCATGTCTTTGAAGTCTTGACAAAAGTGAGTGCACGGTTTGAGACGGTTTGTCACCAAAGGCATTCATGGTTTTGCACTCGGTTGTCCACACAAAACACGTCTATTTTCCCACCTCTGCGCCCCCGGCCGGTCTGCTATGGAAAGTGATTGTCTGTTTTGAAAACTTTTGGCTCCTTTTTGCTTTAACAAAGGTAAGACACTGTTAGTTGATCACATGAGCTCTTTGTTTGAAACTTAGCGAAACTTTTAACTTGGCTGTGTTACTGCATTCATGTTGCTTTTATCATAGCAAACATACAGTCAAGCTTTATCTGTACAGTCTGTTTCAGCTGATTTACTTTACACAACATGCTTTAAAGACTGCCTCCGGTAGAAATCAAGTATATTTTTTAAACTTTCTTATTATGTCCATGTGGTGTTTTTCATATGCTGGAAAACATATCATGAATGAAAATACTATGAAACACCACGGCTCTGCATCTTAAAATTGCAGTGTACCAGTGACGGCCTCAACAACATGGATTCAGGCTTCTGGGGTTTCATACACAGCAAATCTCAGGAACCAATCCTGTCAACTTGCTCATGGGCCTTTTCTATATCATAATCTTTCTTTGGAATGGGTGTTGGAGTCAAATGTGCATTACTCCAGTGACTATACGCAACTTGTTCTGGTATGATCAGTAGCTTTTGGAAGCTCATGTTAGCAAAATGTCAGTAAATATTGCTGTACATGGCAGATTGCTGAGTTTATGACTGTCCTCCACGTGTGCTGTTAGCAGTTTTTCTCTGTCACGTTACAACTAATGCGGCAAGGCGTACTTCATTTTATTAGAATACAAAACTTAACTCTAGGTCCATGCCTATCTTGTCACTGTTTGGGTTTTTAAGTCTGTTTGGTTACCTGTGCCACTCCTACTACCTGCAATTTGCTCGGAGTCAGTCAGCCTGCTAGCTTCCTGTCTGGTCCTGACCCGAAAATCCCCAGCATTTCATCTCGTCGTTTACAGAAATACCCCCCACATGAAAGCATGGCTCTCGTGGCTCTCAGGTGCCCAGCTTCCTAGTCAGACTCACCAGATCTAAGTTGTGGGTATAAGCCTGTCATTGGCCGGTAATTGCAGTCGGCATTCTCCCCTCTTCCATTATCTACGTGTTAAAGTTTTTTTCACCACAAGGTACAAAAACAACAAGTTCTCGGCTATAACCTGCTGCACTGTAAATGAGACAAAAACTTTTGCAGAGGATTTGAATCGTTCACATTCCTCGTTTCATCGCATGCAAATATTCCACCACAACAATTCCCGCCATCACTCGTTTAAGTCATTCTTTGCTTCGCTCCGCCCACAACGACTGTAATTGGTTTAAAAAAAATACAAACAAGTTTTTTTTCCCCCCTGCAGCCGAATGATGGTGTGGTTCAGCCAGAACATTATGTTCTACAGAGCAGGCTGGCGAAGCAAAGCTACCAGCTCCCTCACTTCTCACCAGCCTAACTCAGCTCCAGAGTCAGACAGCATCTGCCCTGCTAACTTCATGTCTGATCCAGGCTGTGAGCCAGCCGGCCTTCAGCCTAGATTCCAGGTGGTCCGACTGGGAGCACCTCTATCCAGCACTTCGGTGTGCTAGCATTAAGCCCTGTAGCCCCAAGCTAACCTCCCAGACTGCTAGCATCCAGCCAGTTAGCCTCTAGCCTGCTAGTCTCTGAAGTACTGGTCTGCAGCCTGCTAGCCTCCAGCCGTTCATCCAGTCAGCTGCCAACTTCCTGCCTGATCCTGCTACCTAAGACCCCAGAGTCAACTTTCAGAAAAACCTGCAGAATGATGCATGGCTCTTAATAGCATTGTACCCATTAGCTGCCCAAAGCACAGAGTCCTTGCTGCCTGCTGAGACTTTTTACTGACATGTTAGACAGACCTCTCCACCATCACCACCATCAAAACACTAAATGAAGGAACATCTTTTGGAAGAATGGTGTTGCATCCATCCATTAGAGCTCCAGATATTCATACCAGGGTGTATGAAATCCATTCCTGGTAGCATGTGGTAACCCAACACGTTGCTGCAATGTTGGTTTTTCCTTTAACTTGTCACCTTGTGTATTTTCTGTTGTCCTTTCATTCTCCGTTGCTTGTAGGCAACAAGCAACAAGCCATTCACTTGGATATAAAACAGCTCCTGCAGTCTCTGGTTATCAGCAATAGTGAAAGCCTTAATCGAAATGTTACCTCAGTCTGGGCATTCTCGCTAATCACATTGTTTCTATGCATGCGAAGGTAGTGCATATGTGCAGTCAGGCTGTTTTCTTAGGCAGCGTGCGTGCACAGCTCATTACAGCGGCATCTATTTTTAGCCCGGCGTGATTGAAATAGGGTCCTGAGGGGGCCGTGAGCAGAGAGTGAGGATCGAACAAAGGAGGAGCTCAAGGGTTGGCCCTGGTCTGAAAAGGGAATTGGGGGTACACAGCCGAGGTTTGAAAGTGTCGCTGAGACAATCGCTTTTCCTCAAGAGGATCATGTTTAGGCTATTAGTGCCACACAGGCGGCCACGAGATTACACAACCCCATGTGACACAGCACTTGTCGACTCCAAAGAAAAATGAGTTCTTTTTTCCTGTTTGCTCTTCCTATTAGAGATGCTCACCTTTAATACACATTTGTCACAACATATAAACATGCCATGTTGTAGCTGTTTAATAGATTCATTCTTTTTTTTTATTTTGGCAAAATGAAGCTTTCGACAGTTTGGAGAATAAACTTGTTTTGTCAGTTTTTGTCTTAAAAATTAAAATATAAGAAAGCAGCAGCCTCATCCTTTAACAAGCCGGAGCAAAAACAAGAAGTGAAGAAAGCATTGTTATGGAGAAAACATAGACTTTAATGGAAATTGGCTCTAACCAGCCCCTGCTCAAGCAATCTGAGTGATTTCAGTCAATCAATTTAAATGAGATTTGTATCAACGTGATGCTCCTTTCATTTTGATGCCAGAGTCTTGCTCTTTTTTCTTTTTTTTTTTTACCTGCATTGAAAGGCTGCTGTTCTTCCTTCAGATCCAAAGTGGATTGGCTTCACTGGTTCCCTTCAGTACTTAATGGTAGAAGTAGTAAGTATTCAGAGGGGATATCAGGATTTTTATTTGCATTCTTTGCTTTCAACATGCTTCATTTAGTATTCAATTATGAGGATAGTTTTCCTGTTTTGGGGAGTATTGCGGTATTTTTAGGTATTTTTTTTTAGAATACATCATAAAACTTCATCTGTTAGAATATAGATAATTTACCTTTAAACACAAAGCGCAGTATGTGTGAAGCGTACAGCAAGTTAGAATGATTGTGATATGTTTCATTTTTATTTAATTTATTCAAATAAAGTCACAAAGAGATAGAGAGACAGTTGTACAATGCCGATTTTATTCCATCCAATCAGTAGATATTCTACTGGGTGAATTTCACTTGTGCTGCAGTTGGATGAAAAGCTGCACGATCATTCAAGTCATCAGGATTCACTGAGTAGTTTCAATAAATGTACCATATTTTACAACAATGCATTGAATAGCTGTGGAGATGTTGCACGAAATACCAAAAATAGCTCCCTCATTGTTTCACCCTCATTGTGGTGGGCAAGTCAGACTGTTTCATCCTCTGGAGAACCCAAAGGTCTTTAGAAAATTTAATGGAAATCCATCAGTGTTTGAGATATTTCACTCTGGAAGCGATGGACTGCCATCCATGGACATCAAACTATGGAATAATTATATATATATATTAAAAGAGAGATTATTGGTACGTACAATATGAAAATACATCAAGGATGTGAAGAACACCCACACAATTTGAAATTAGTGTAACTTTGAAATTAAGGGGCTGACAATGATAACAGCTCCCTCCAATGTTTGTACCTCTCTCCTCCGTGTGCTGCGCTTCTGTCATTAGCTTGTAATAGGCCAGACATCCAGCCAGCAGACTGCGAATCATTCCACTTTGGCTTCCAGCCCCCACAAGAGGGGATAAAGAGTGAAAATAATCAAGGAATAAGTGAAATTTTTTCTGGAAAGGCAGAGCCAGTGCCTCCATCAGCAATATGTGGAGAGATGATATATGCCGCATAGGAAGAAAAGCAGGACCTTGGATGGTCCTTTTACCCCGCTTCAGCCCATTGCCTGAGTCAGCTAGTGCTCCCTCACCATAAACTGCCACTTTTAATTTCCCTATCCTTTGCCCACTTGGCTGCTTATCTCCCCCCCTCCCCTCCCACATACTGCTTCCGAGTACCTTTGAGTAATGTTTCGTGTCTACTTTACCCCCGTCGTCACCGTGGAACCCTGCCAGCAAATCCCACCTAGCCGACCCACCCGCCGCCCTCTCCTCTCAAACTGTTTGAGGATCCGATACGTTGAATCTGAATCATCTGTTAGGAGCCACCAACCGAACCCTCCCCACACCTCAGGCTTTGCAACCCATCATACTTCCATTTCATTAAATAGCACAAATAGCTGCCCTGCGGTGCATTTAGTATTTTGCTGTAATGGCTTTTGATGAATCGATTTGAAAAATACACCATATTTGCTGATGGACTAGCGGGACAAAACACGCCGGCTGTGACCTCTGACCACAGCCGCACTCTGTCTTCCATACAGATGTTTCACTGAACGCTGTTGGTCGATCACAGTGTTTGTTTGTTTTTTTAAATACACTGTCAAACCAGCTCGATCTAAATGTCTTTCCTTTTTCTTTTTACAGACTTTGGAAGCGGTGCTGAACTTCAAGTACTCTGGAGGAGCAGGAAAAGTGGAGGGCTACTACAGGGAGCTGTCTCTTGGCGTCCATGTTGATGTGGAGCCTTCTGTGTTTTTCACCAGAGTCAGCACTCTCCCTGCTACCAGGTAACACATAAAATTCAAATGCATTTTCTATATTCTTACACGATATTGTACTTGTGAAGAGTGCATGGGCTCTTTGTGCTAATTAAAGAATGATTTTTACATTTTTACATCTCTTTGTGGGTATAATCTGCACATTTTGTACACGTAGAGAGTTGCATCATTCCTGCTTTCCAGGTTAGCCATAGCCAATGTGGTGCCAGTAACACACAGGTGTTATTATGACCATCAACTCTTTCAGTGCAGTATAATGAGATAGTTTAGGGCTGCATGATGAGTCTTTTTAGCACTGACATTGCGATTAGCACAACAGTCACATCAATCATGGCGATGTGACGTTAGGCAAATTAATCAAAGGTATCATGCTACAACTTTTTTTTTGCTGGTATTTTACAGCAACTTAACATCAGGATGTTGGAAACTTTAAGTCAGTTTCACCGTTCACCATATGCTATCACTGCTGGGTACGCTGTGATCAGATGTCATTGGATCTGTCACCACGCTCAAACGAGATGTCACTGGATCCTGAAGTACATCTGTACATTACTGCTGCAAGCAGAGAAGTTCAAAGGCTGGATGTCAGCAGATACCTGATAATCAGGTGGTGCTGAGCTCCTCCATCAGGTGGTCGTGTCAGCAATCAGTTGCCATTCTTATACATCTAACAGTAGCATTTACGTAGAGTCCTGTTTCTGTCCGCTTAATATTTTTACAGCTAATTGCTAATTTTGTTAAACTGTTTTTCGTGAAATGAGTTACCAAATGCTTCTAGAAACAGCGTCTATCAGAGGGGAGTAACCTTCTGGAACAAGACAGTCATCAAAAACAGGCAAAAATAACTTCCGTTTTCTCACTGTGGAACTCTAACAATTTCCTAAAAGGAGAATTACTGAATTAATGTTCTCAAAAAGAATGCTTTTGTGCCTTGTTTAATATTTGGGTTCACAAAGCAGTGTTGACATTCAAGGTCACCTTACATCATGTCCTGTTCTTTCAGCTTGCATGCCATTTTTGTCCGTAGCGGGGTTTATTATTTTTGGTTTTAATCATTTCTCATCTGACAATGCAGCAACACAACTCTACCTTCGCTCTGCACTTCAGCGGAGTACCAGACAAGCTAAGAATAATCTGTCTCACAGCTGCTCTTGTCCCAATAATTGGTAATACATCTAAATTCTAAGGCCTCATTTTATCTCACATAAAGTATAATTTTCCTCTCTCGATTTGGTGGATGGATATCGACCTTCTCTTGTACCACTGCAACCACTCTGGCTGTGACATTATTGCTAACCAAACTGGAGAACATGCTATTTTCACTGACAGGTCAGATAGTGGCACATTTGAATGGATACTGAGTGGATAGTTCCAGGCTCTCACATTCCCTCTCGTACGCACATAAACATACATTACTGCAGACACCCTCGCCCGTCCTCACTCGCGCACATTCCCCACGTCTCGCTTCACTCCACTTTTCAGCTCCCCAACTCTCGTGAAAAAAAAAAAAAAAAAACTCCAAGCGAGGGAGACAGATCGTAGCAGAGTAATAGCCACTTGAGGTGAATCATTAGCTGTAATAATATCTGCAGTTTAAGCCATCCATCTTGGCTCAGCGCTGATAGATATGCTGCACTGGCTGCTATACCATCACCCTGTAATCGCCACACCACCCCGTTCTTCCTCACCTCTACCGCACCCTGAGCATTTTCTGCCTCACCACTCCGACATACAGTATTCATTGGCTCTCGACCAAATCTCCAAAACATTTGAAATGTATTGAAATTGAAGGCTTTAGAGGGATTTAAGGTGGCCCGCAGCAGATCTTAACAACTCCTCTCAAGTCAAATAAACTTTATTTGTATGGCTCAGCATCGCATTTAGTGACTCAGTAGGCTTTACGGGGCCACACCATTGGTTGTTGATCCTCACTGACCTGTCAAACTAAAAAAAAGAAGAAAAAAATCACTATTTCCATAAGCGTCTAAGAAAAATGCAAGAACCCTCTTGACTCAAAGACAGATATCCATTCTCTGGATAGTTTAGGGTATAATAAGAACTGAAGGATTATTTCCTATGCTCTTGTCTAGTAGTTCATTCATAATGCTCCCGTAATACGTTTGTCCAGTACAAGGATGATCAAAAAGTTCGGATCCTGTTCAATCTGTAGCACAAAACAAACATCAAAATCTGTATTAGTTCATCCAGTCCAACCTCACCAGGAGCAAACTCGTTGTTTCCTTCAACATTCTTTGGATTGTGCACCGAGAAATTAGTGACTTCTTCCCTCTTCCCCAAAATGAAATTCAAGTTGAAAAAGTTAATGTTTTAACAAGACATTCAGCACAGTGGATGGTGCTTGGCATGTTTACAGAATGGGACTTCCAGGGAGTCCTACAAGTGTTGCAGAAGGACTCGGAGCGTTGTGTTGCTCCATCAAGAGATTACTTGTCAAATTTAAACTGGGTCTGGTTTTAAACCTTTTTGATCATCCCTCGTACAACAAGTTTTGAAATATTCTGAATAGCTGGCTAGATCTGAAAACTGGCATGAAATGTTTGCTGAGATTGATTCCCTTCATTACTTCCCATGTGATCAAACGATTTAAAATCAAAATTCTTTCTTTTTGTGTTACGTTCATCCCGGTGGTGTAGTGGTTGGTGCTGCAGGCGCACAGGAAGAAGGGTCTGAAGATGTGTGTGTGTGTGTGTGTGTGTGTGTGTGTGTTTAGGTGTGTGTGTGCGTGTGTGTGTGTGTGAGTTCTGCAGGTGCTCCAGCTTCGTCGTACATGCTAAAGACATGCGTGTTAGCTTAATTGACGACTCTAAGTTGCCTGTAGGTGTGTGAATCATAGCGTGACTGGTTGCCTGTCCTCTCTGGTACCCTGTGATTGACTGGCGACCTGTCCGAGGTGTTTAACTGCCTCTAGACCGGCGTCTGCTGCAATAGGTGCAGCCCAACCTCCCACCTCCTGTACAGGATTAGCATATATAGCTAACTCAAGGATTTCCATCTCATTCTATACTATCTGCTTCACTTCTACGACAAAGAGAGAAATATTGCACTTTTTAAACTGCCTACCTGACAGCTGCAGTTACCGGTTGCTTTTCAGATTATGTTTCCACACACACAAAAAAAATACTACTTCTAAAATACTGCACATCATTAAATATTAAGCTGTCATTTCTCTGCGTTTTTGACTCGAAACCTTTCACAAAAACCACGTCTCGTTGGGGCCGCTTATCTTGTTTCAGATGTCTGTGAATTGTTATGCGTTCCAAGTAATTAACTGCTGCAGAGGGTGTGGGGTCAGAGAAGTACTTAGCGTGTTGTTGTTTTTTACCCAACGTGACAGACATGCACACTGAGTTGGATACAAATAGGAACGAGTGCAGGAACCGGCCTCATTTGCCAGATCAGTAACATTTCCCATCAGCTAAACAAAATACAATACGGCAGACGACAATAATAATGTGTTTGGGAGAACTTTTGTTTTTCTTCTTTCCCCTAATTATCACACAGATTGACTTTGTAACTATGTTGAGAGGCCTGTCCCTGAGGCTGCGAACCACTAAACCTCACAGTGATGCATCCCTCTTAACAATTAGCAATAATATCATAAATAATAGCATATTAGCCAAAGGGGACATTTTACTGCAAAACAAG
>NW_007578153.1:241940-248112 GCF_000690725.1 Stegastes partitus | reverse complement strand
CTACCACCAAAACTCAAGTAACGCATCAAAAAACTCAGAGCTTTCCTCAACCCTTAATCCCGTCAGCCAGTGATATCTGTGCAAAACTTATTTCTCTTAAACCCTGCAGGTTCATATATATTAAGACAGTGTGTTTTGTGAATGGCCGTTGTTCCATTGAAATGCTTCAGTTAAAATAGAAGAGCCTGTCAGTGGATTTTCTCATATTACATTTAAACCCTTTAAGAATGAGAACATGCTGCAGGCCACGAGGATTCACAGCAAGTACTCACTCATATATTAGATACTTTTAAGAATGTAATAACAGCCATTCACTAATCTAATGCTCATTTACCTGCTCTTTGCACCGCATTCATAGACAATTTGTTTGAATTTCCTTTGAATTTCCCCACTGGAAGGGTGGATGTTAAAGGCCTGTAACACACTTAACTTGTTGTGATAAGTGCTATTGAATTTTTTTTCTTCTTCGCTGGGAGTTAAAAGAGAATTTGGAAGTGATGGTATGAAATTGTTCAATAATACAGCAACTTATCCTTTCGATCTGTTTTGGTGTCTCTCTCCCTCCCCTTCCACCTGTCTACCCTTCCACCGCTCTGCCCCGCTCTCTCTGAAAAACAACAACAAAAGAAGTTGTGAAAGTCATATTTCTTGTTACTCGTAGTGTGAGATTTAGCTGTGATGTCCTCAGTTCCTAAGCGGTGCAGTAGTGCAGGATCTCCTTTCATTAATGCTTTTGTCTCCACCGTTTGCCTCCTTTCTTTTCATCGTCTCTTTCGCTGTTCGACGGTGCGTCGTCTGTAACTTCTTCTGTCATTTGCTCTCTCTCTCTTTTGTTCTGACTTTTTTGCTACCTTGGCTCTTCATCTCCCCGTTCTCAACCTTTCCTTTCTTTCTCTTCATGTCTCTTGATCTGCAGGGCTGCTCACCTTTTTTTTTTATTCTACCCCTCATCCAACTTTTTCTCTCATTTTTCTGCTTTATCTTTGCCATTATATCGTTTCGCTGACTTTTCACATCGACTGAAGTATTTCCATTTTAACTTTTGTCTTACAAGATCTGGCTTCTTGGCAAGACAAAACAGATTGGATGATGTCACCTTTGGGTTCTTCGACAGTGCGATCTACATTTTTACACATTGTATGAGACGCCATGTATTCTGAAAATCATTTCAGTGAGTGAGTCAAGCAAATAATCCGAAAATAATTGTCGTTAGTCACAATCCTTGCCCAAATTATCAAAGGAAATATTTCTACGGTTGTTTGCAGGCTGCATAGACTCAATTCTACTCATTATCATGTTTATGCTTGACAAGCTGTGGATTCTATTACGGTTATTTATTATTATTTACAGTTATTTATCCAATATAGTTATAAAATATCAGTTATTCTACTGTTCCACATTATGTGGCTCATTTTAATGCAGATTGAAATCTTCTGTAATTGAAAATGTGGCTTTTGTAACTTGTGTTAATGAATAAAAAATATTGATTAATAGCAAACAGTTGGCTGTAAGAGATTTGGGTGACTTAAAGGTCAGAAAGTTTCCATTTCTTTCTTTCTTTTTTACGCCTTTTTACGCCTTACGCCTGAAAAACACAGGACTTCCGTCTCCAAAGGTCCTGAGTGTTTCCCAGCTTAGAACCCAAAGTGCGATCTTTACAAAAAAAAAACCTCACAAAAAGCACAGATGTGTTGTGTAGTCGTATAGCAACAGCCGTAATGCTGGTTATGTAAGATTTAATCAAAGTAACCAGTGGATTTGGTTCGTGTAATCAGGCTTTGACAATGTCCAATTACTGGCTGTTGATGGAACACATACCTGCCACCTTCAGATGGCTGCGTAAGAAGTTAATCAGCTGAAGTGGACGTCTTCATACGTGCCAGCTGCAGAGCGAGACAGACGCCGGTAGAATCCAGCATTAATCTTTGTTCTGGCTTCCTGGCGTCGCTGCCAAAATCCGAATAAAACTGTACTTTTCTCTGCGTAGTCAGACGTTTCTACTCGGTAAAGAATGAATGGTGAAACTTTTCTAGTTATGGGGTGGTTTATGTGATCAGGTCCAAACCAAATAAATGGACTTGAGCACAGGTGTGTGGACGCAGACGTTAAAGTCCAGACCGTGAACTGTCAGCACCAGTTCAAATCCAACCAGGGAGCTATTGGTGCGTCTCTCTTTACCATATTTCCAACCCCAAAAATCGCCCCAGAATTGCGTTCCTATACAACCATTCTCATTTATATTTGGGAGAAATGTAATTTAATTTTGAAAGAAGTATATTTTCATAAGGTCAGACTGTGACAAAATACCTCATGGACTGGGAGGAGCCATTTTTCCTGGACTTAGAAAAACATCACTCTTTGGTAGACAGACAAAACAGTGACCACTTGGTAGAAGCTTGGGTAAGTTTAGGCACCAATTCTGCTTAATAGTGTCACGGTTTGGGTTCAAGTATGACCCTTTCACAACATATTTGAAGCTTTTCCTCCATTTTCTTGGTTACCAAGGCGATGGGTCCTGCCTCATCTAACATACAAGTGGTTGGCTGAAAAGAAGCAATAAAGTATATGGTAGAGAGATGTTGGTTAGAAACGATAAATCACAATCACACGTTCCAGGAAAATCTGTTTCCTTCAAATCATCGTTGAGGATGCAGTTTAGTTGTAGAGGGGTGTACATTTTGAGACAGGGCTGCTTATTTTCTGCCATCTAAATATACTGTTGCTATGCAATAAAGGTATCAAATCCTGAAAAAGGAATCCCATATGACCTGCTCTCAACAAGTGGGTGGCTTAAACTGTGGCTAATCTTTGGACCAAAATGGAAAAGCACTGCTGGATTGCCAGTTATATCTCCTCTTGTGACTCTCCTCCAATTGCAATTCGTGGCAAGTCACTAAAATATCCAACAGGTGCAGGTGACGAAAAAAAAAAAACTCAATGCGCCCTCAGGAAAATACAGCTTCACTGAGATAAAGCCGCCTGTCATTCTATAGCACTACCATCCTGCTTTCTATCTCTGTCCTGGTTTCTTAGCTGTTATTCATTCTGACCATCTGTTACTCCACCTTTAGTGCCCAGTGAGGCACCTTTTGCCACCAAGCTAACATACTAGCTTGCTCTGCGGCACAGGGTTATATATTCAACACAGCTAATGAGTTAAATGGCACAGTTTTGGAAAGTCAGCATTGTTGAGATGGTGTGCAGTCGGTCAGCAGTGAAACTTCTCGTTCTCAAATGACTCAAATTCAGCCTCAGCTGTTCTGTCCCTGTCTCCTTATTCTCTTTTATCATCCTCACTCTTTTTTTCTCCCCCTACCTGTGTCACTGTACTTCTGTTTCAAACTCCCAGCTTTTCTTATTGCGTATTCCCTTAAATGCCTCTTCACTTTAATGCTGTCTCTGTCAACAGCACATCATTACTTTGTACATACAGTCGCACATCAAAATGATATTCACCTCTTATAGTGTAATGAGATATTATTTCTACAAATGAATACACCAAAAAAAAAAGATTTAAAGCCACTTCTCTGCCCGAATTAAAGACAATTTTAAGTCTTTTTTTAGTGGTTACACTAATGGATGCATTGTGTTGCAGCTTCTGCATCTTATTTACCACTTACTCTTTCTGTTTTTTTTTTTTTTTTCTCCTTTCTGTCTAACTGACTTTCCAGATCGACTTGCTTTCTATGCTTTTTGTTGTTGTTGTTGTTGTTGTTGTTTTCTTCAAAAGTCTGACCTCTTCTCTCTCTGGCTCACTGTTTCTGAGTTCTGCTGTCCTCACTGCAACAAACCCTGGACTGAAAACAAGACAACATGAATTGTTAACTTCTAACACTCTCTAATATCAAGAAGAAAAATAAAGCTGCCCACAGGCTAAGCAGATATGAATTTATGAATTAAAAAATCTGAACTTTATGATTGTGTTGCTTGTTATAAGCAGTGACATGACGGAAGAGTCAAGTAAAGTCACTATTATTTATACAGTACATTAAAAAAGATAAATAAATAAAACATGTTTAGCCAAAGTGCTTTGCAGGAGAGAAATACGAGTTATGTTACAAATGTTATTTAATATGTTTAAATATTAAGTATAAGACTAAGAATATTATTTATGATAAAATGTATCTGACTAAATTAAATATTAAGGTTAGGAAATTACAGTATTATGGTTCTATACTGAATTACTTGCCTGATTTTAAGGTACAAAATTATACAGAAAAGCCAACAAATCCAAAGATTCATTGGATTTTAAGCATTTAGTTAAAGATGCAACTTTAACAACTCGATCCTTAAAGATGACACAAGACATGTTGTGTCATATAGGCAGATTTGTTTCTTGTCAGTTCTACAAAAAAAAATGGATTGAATACCTCACTAAGACAAATCCAGAGACCTGGAAATAATCCACATAACAATCTGATGCTTGACAAGATTTATTTGCCTGTATCGGAAAAAGTCGAATTTAATTTCTCTTAAAAAAAAAAAAAAAAAAAAAAAAAAAAAAGGTACGAGTTCCTTGACTTAGCATTTTTACAGTGTTTCCTCTTCCTCTGTTTTGTCCTTCTGCCTCACTCTGTTGTCTCTTTCATTAATGGTTTTACATTGAACTCCCGATCTGTTTGCCTCCCTTCTACCTTCCTTACTTTCTCTCTTTTCCAGTATTTTTTTTACATTGCTTGCTTTTGCCTGTCGTATAATTTCTCTCCCTCTTGCATGTACTTTTGAATACATTTTTCTAGGAGCCTATATAAACACACCTCCACGATCTAACATTTTCTATAGTCTAAGTCAAATGCCGGCTAAATGCTCATTCCAGAGAGTATGTTTTATTTTTTTTGCATTCGACTATTCTGCATCCTTTTTTTCCTGCAATGCTTATTACACAATTCATTGGCCATGCTCTTTTTCCAGAGGACCCTCTTCAAGGTTTAGGCCATATGTAAGGTGACAGATCTGAAAGTGAGAAAGATCCATAATGTGTAAAAATAGTCAGAGATCTATGCTTTACAGGGACCTGTTAAAACCCCATCCACTCAACATTGCATTGCTCTACCGGGGGGGAAATGAACTGATCCTCTGATGTGTTTTTGTGAAAGTGCGTTCTGTGTATCATCTATAGCTTTGTGAGTAATTCTAACGCGCTGCAGCTCCTATATGGATCACCCTGCACTGTTCTGCTGCTGCCTGCAGCTGACATATGTCACTGGTACTTTCTGCCAAAGAAACAGACCTCATGAAAACTTTTGACGTCAGATCCCATTTGTAAAGTTTCTGGAAAGAAGTATTGCTTTTGAATCATTTAGTTTTAAGCCCAAAAACCCATCCAATATTTTGATGGAATGGAATTTTATTTGACCAATGGGTTCCTTTTGGCTGGAAATGACATAAAAAAATAGTCACCAAAAATGGTAACTGCATTGCGTTAATGTTAATTATACATTTTGACAATTTCTACATTTTGTTTTACATTTTTGCTATAAATGCCATGTCCAGAGTTTATCAAGCTCTTTCTCACTCATCAGTACAAATGTTTTTTTATGCCACCGCAGCAATTATACAGATCTTGTCATTGCTAACAGGCTTTCTGCTTGTCTCCACTGGGGTTTTGTTCCACCCCTCTTTTGTGACAATCTCCACATCTTTAAGGTTGGAAGGCTTCCCTGTTGTCACTCTGATTTCTCTCTTTTTCTTTAGTTGTATGTTTCAAGTCGATGTCTTGTTTGATGCTGCCCAAGGCCAAGTTTTTCCGCAGACGATCTATTGTTTTAACTTAATCTTAATGTGCTCGTGTCTCATGATGCCTTTTACTTGGACAAGGTATCCTGGCCAATTAACTACTAACTGCTCTCAAAGCATCACGTTCACACGATCATACTTTAACCATGGGGATGGAGCTCATGAGGTTAAAAGGTTGTTCTTTCTTTTGCCAAACAAAGGGCTGCATGCCTGAGTCCAAACAACTCAGTTTCTATCTAATCTGACCACAGAATTGGTGACCACAAAGGCTTTTTTCTTTGTCCAAGTTTTGCAAAGGCTAAGCAAGCTTTTATGTGCCTGTCGTAGAGAAGCAGAGTCCTCCTTGGTCAGTTTTCATCAACACCAGCCTTTTTCAGTCTCTGCTGGGGTGTCATGACTGAGGTGTTGGTACCAGAACCACTCGGATTCATCAGGA
>NW_007578153.1:210978-241305 GCF_000690725.1 Stegastes partitus | reverse complement strand
AAGGACGGCTCAACTATAACTTAGATAAAACCACATCCATCATCAGATGCTGTTTAAGTGGGAACATATGTCTTCTGGTGAAATGCCACTTCAGTGCGGAATTATTGACGATTTAATTAATTTATTAATTTATTGTTATTATTATTATTGTTATTTTTAGCAAAATGTCATTCGAGGTTTTCTAACTTCACTAACTGCATCCCTAAGTATGGATATAGGAGTAGAGTCAGCTGTCCCTTATTGACTCCTGTAGCTAAAAATACCCCGTCATTGGCAGGACTCTAAATCCAACAAGGCTAATTAAGTCCATTACATTTCGTGTGCAGGGAATATGTCACGTTTTTGTGCTCGAGCAAGGCTGCAAAATCAGCACCTATCGATTGCAGATTTGCAGAATTGACCGAGGTGTGGGCCCAGCTCTATTGATCTTTGCAGTTTTGGTTCCTCGCATGTTGTGAGTGCCATTTTTGCCGCCCACCACCTTACCACAACAGCGTCTCCAGCCCTAGCTAATGCCCAGTCGGTGTCCCGACAAGCTGCGACTGGTCTGTTCTTTTATGGCTTGTGCAGGAACACAGATGATCAGACCGTGGCCCTAGATGCGCTGCTTGTTTTGTATTTGTGTCCTTTTTTTTTTTGTGGTCACAGTGGCAGGAGGATATGTGGCAGGTTTAGAGAGTCACTCTACTGCAACAGAGTCTTCTCCAGATTAATAAGAGCAAAACGCTGACCTCGTGGTTCATTTGTTAGTGTTGTTGCTTCTCAGGAATAGACAGTGGCATTCATTAACTGGCTTTCTCTCTCCTTTGGCGCTCCACCAGCTGCACCTGAAATGATCCGCAGGAGGGGTCTGTTGTGTTCACAACTGCCTCCTTAAAATTAATTTTCACTTTATATATTACATTCATATATATATATATGGTGGCAGGAGCATAAAATGAATCCTTGCCACATTTATAACTTCCAGGAATAGAGCTGTTTGTCCACAAGCCGCACATACGGCCAAATTTATTCTGAGCTGCATTAAATGTTCATAAGGCAACCCTATTGATATTTCATTGATGGATGATTTGCTTTGTACATTATGAACAAAGAAGCAAGTTCGATATGTGTTCGCTTTGAAACGTGGGGTATAAATTTGTACCCTCTCTGCTACTCGGAGAGCAGCGTAAAAATTCACAGACTGAAATGGAGACAAATAGTTTGAAACCCTATTGGCAGTTGTGAATTATTTATTTAGCTGAGATCTCTGTGCCCTGTGTAGTAGCTCAGCAGAATACTTATTAAAATGATTCAGTGTTATGATTCAGTTCCCACTAGTTCAAAAGCGTAATCTTCAGCTTTCGTCTCCAGACAATCTGCAGCAGCCCCACTAACGGTTCTTAAATTAAGTTGTCCACTGCTGCTCAGCATTGTTCCGGGCTCACGCTGTGGTCTTTTAACTCCAAAACCCTTATCAGAAGGTGTACATCCACGCTGGCTCCGCTTATACACCTGTCTCTGTTCCTTCACTTTATCTTGCTTACTTAGCACATGAGCAACGAGGCTCCGTTTCTTAACCCGGTGGTCTGATTGATCACCTCTGCCGAACGCCCCGGCCTATAAATCAGCACCTAACCCCGTTCAGCCCGTTAATCACGTCCGCCGACAAAGACAACAAGACAATTAAAGAAACATGGGTAGGCCTTAAAAAATATGCTCCTTTAATTGCCAAAGCAGTTTATTAGGGACTTGGGCATGCTCAACTAAAGCCTCCATTAACCCTGGGATTTAAAAGGCGAAGAGCCAGCTTTGAGTGTGACCTGGAGGGAACACGGGGCTCGACTCAGTTTGCACAAAGGATGTATATTTATATACTTTGCATCTGTTCTTTGATCGACTGGGGAGGGTGCTACATATGCCTCAATGTTCATCTTTTGTTGTGCTTCAAAGTCAGAGTGGAAAAAGGACTACAGCTGTCTCCTAAAGTCGGGACACCCTGGGCAAATTCCATGTTGTGTACTTTTTTTTGTACAGCAGCGAATACAACTCCTGCAGCAAACAGCCGTTCAATACGTTCATTTCTTTAAATTTTAATGCACTGTTACTTTCGATTTCATGAACTTAATGAAGTGTTTCTCTTACCACTGGCTGCCACACAACCCCAAAGCTGAATATTTCCGCCCCCGCACTTAACAGTTGGCAAGGTGTTCTTCTCATCAAATGCTGCTCCTTTTTTTTTTTCCTCTCTCCTTTGCCTCACCTCAGTTAACTTCACTTTACTTCATTTTCTTTCATACACTAGACTGTTCTTTCCAAATGTGCTTTTATTACCGATACAGTCGTGGGCATTTTTACACATAACACAAGTATACTGCAGTGCGGCAACAGTTGATGCAACATGAAATGTAAAAAAATGACTGATGTTTGAGCCTCCCAGTGCTGATTTTGCATCTGCATTATGATGTTAAATTATATCTGACCTGCGTTTATTAATATCCAATAAAGTGCGTTCAAACCCCCGTACATGCAACTCTAGAGATTTCCGTGTGTAAAATGACACCGAAATCCAATTCTGCTTTTCCACAGAGTTCTGTCACATTCTTCCCCGTACACCTGCAGAAACTATTTATGTAACAGTACACTGGTTGCACTGGACAGTCTGTTCCCTGTTTCTGTTTTGAGATATCCATCCCTTTCATCCTTCATTACTGAGAGGGAGGGAAAAAAAAAAAATCCCTGCCTACTTGGGGGTTAAAATTAACTCTTTGAAAATCCAGCATCATCTCTCTCTGTATTTATCTAAATCACAAATTGGCCCTCTTATGATCTGCATGAGAAAAGCAGGCCCGGGATGATGTGGAGATGACCTGCTCCAGCTCCGGGCCTGTGGGCCTGATGAAAGCGCCGCCACCTTTGATGTTATGACAAGGACTGATGAGTACTTCACACCGTGTCTTCTCTTGATCTCATGCGTTCACTGTGTCCATGTATGTGGGTGTATATTTTTAGAAAGTAATTGTCGCCTCATGCATAAACAAATTATTATGCATAGTTTGTGTTGGCGACAAAGTCCACCTATAGGACGCAAGTGATGTTTTTGTTGTGCAGGTGTGTATGATGTGTAAAGAAGAACTCTCCGTTTAATGGGCCTGTGCATCATTGCAAACCAAAACAGATCTTCACACTGCATATACTCCATTCATCTACAGCCAGCTCTTGTGTCTGTGTCCACAGCACCCGCCAGTGTCATCTACTGCTCGACATCTTCAACCCAACCGAGCACGAGCTCACCGTCAGCGCCAAGAACAACCAGGACCTGGTTCTCCACGCCAGCGAGTGCCAGAGGTGAGTGGAAAGTTTCCCTCCCGACACACAGATAGATGTTTTCTGACTGTTTCAAAAACTCAAAGCACAACGTCTCCCGAGTTTTGTTTACTTTCTCGAGGCTTTTAAGCAATATTTCATGCTTTCACAACAGGCACACTAGCTATTGCCCAAAGCAAAAGAAAAAAAAATCAAGGTTAGGCACTGACATCTTACCTTCTAGCCCCTCAGCATGTGGATGTGTGCGGGGCGATATTAAAATCTGCTTCCTGATAGATGTTTGTATTCACTCGTTTATGGGAATAACGTCTAAGGATGGAGAAGGAGGCTGGTCAACGTGTTTTTAATTGATCTGGATTCACCACTTCATTTGCGATTCGTCGTTTATATGAACCCATTGTAACTCTGGTACAACAGTGGTCATTACATTTACACCTGTACACAGTAAATGAACGACTGAGAACACAAGCAGTTCAGTTCAACAGTCAACTTTTTCTATGACGATAAACACCGGTAGTGATTGCCAGCAAATGTGTGTCACATTTAATCTATTTCAGGGACACTTTCCATATATCACATTGGACTGTGGGCTGCAGGGTGGCGCAGTTGGTCGCACTGTTGCCTCGCAGCAAGAAGGTTGCCGGTTCGCGTCCCAGTGGGGGAATCTTTCTGTGTGGAGTTTGCATGTTCTCCCCGTGCAGCGTGGGTTCTCTCCGGGTTCTCCGGCTTCCTCCCACACAGTCCAAAAACATGTTGAGGTTAATTGGTGATTGTAAATTGTCCGTAGGTGTGAATGTGAGTGTGCTTGGTTGTCTGTCTCTAAGTGTAGCTCTGTGATAGACTGGTTACCTGTCCAGGTGTCCCCTGCCTTCACCCTAAGTCGGCTGGGATAGACTCCAGCCCCCCATGACCCTAGTGAGGGTTAAGCGGTGTATAGATAATGGATGGATGGACATTGGACTGCATATAGTCAGATATTTCATGTTAAATGACTGCAATCAGGATTTGTCTTTTAAAAAAAAAACCAAAAAACTTTTGACATTTCAAGGGTTTAAACTTCAAGTAGTGCTTTCTCCTCGAATTAAATGTAAATAAGCATCATATTTGTTACATATACATATGGTGAACTTTATTTATACTTAAACATGTATGTTTGGCAGTGTATGTGCTTTAAAGGAGACTGATATATTTGTTTTGCTGTAAGCGTCAAGTCATAGATTGGACAGTTATTACTCCAAACGTGTTTTATGATGGAGTTCTCAGCTTTTTTTTCCCTTCCTCCTCGGTTTAAGAGATGTCAGTCTGTAAAAAGCTGCAATAACTCTTTGTCACTCTTCCTTAAGAGCTGCTAGTTCAGCTAAAAGAATTTCATTAGTCTGGGTTCCACTTTTAGTGTCCTGTGAGACTTTAAATGCTTTTTTTGTTCTCTGCCAGGAAGAAAAAAAAAATGTGGATGCCTGTTTAGGGCAAGTTCTGTTTATTTATTTATTTATTTATTTTTAGCATCACATTACTCTTAACCTAAATAGTTCTCTTTTTTTTTTTTCCCGCTTCCCCATAACATCCCAGACACACCCGCACGTGTGCATCTATAGTACATCACCACGCTGCCTTCCACTGTTTCTGTAGATTACTTCAGCCTCTGTCTGCTGCTCGGCTTGTCATCTCACCGGAAAGTTATGATTCCTGTCAGCGCCGTCTCTCCAGTGCATCCTTGGCCACGAGCAGACGTACACTGCCGGTGACTCATAGGCCTTTCTCCACAGGGGTGGAATGTTATTATTTGATGAGAATTAGGGGGTGGAAAGGGATCTTTTCAGACAGAGCCAAACAGCTCATCACTGCTCATCACTCAGCTCTCTTCAAATAATCTTTCCTGTGCAGAAATGAGCTGTTAAGATCAACAAGCTTGTCAGCGTTTTGTTGCGTATTGTGTCAAAAATGAAAAAAAAATTGATAAATTCAGACGTCTCTAGAAACAATTGTAAGTGTTTAAGGGAGTGCAGATGTTTTATCACTGCTACACAAACAAAACAAATGTATAGGTCACTGTTAGAGCTCCTATGGAGAAGTCAAAGGGTGTATTTTAATCCAAGGCACGATAATTACTTAAGCGAACCAAGTTGTTTTGTCAATCCTAATCAAAGAGTGAGTGGAAATGAGAGCAGATATTGAATGAACGAAACTTCTAGGATTGATGCTTCCACTTGGGACACAGTTCTTGGTTTCCTGGATCCTGTTGCAGACGTATTCCTCCACTGCTTTAAGCAGACTTTGGGGCTCTTTTAAACTGGAAGCGCTTCCCATGACATCAATCCCTCACCTTTCAGGGAGGACAATATGGTTCTTTCAAAATGTAAATGAGAATGCAGTGCAGTTGTATAAGAATGTAATATTTGTGAGATACGGTTGCACGAGAACAACAAAACAACACCAAAGACGTGGTTAGTTTCAGCTGTAGTGGAGGAAATATAGGTGTGAAGGCCAGTTTCTGATTTTCACATGACTCATGCAGATTGTGAAAGCGGACAAAGGATGCGTGCATGAGTCTTTTCATACGACAATGAGTACGCATCAGTCTGGTATGCAGGGGTCACGTCGTCCCTCATATCGAACACTGAAAGACACACACGATTCCTGTGGACATTTCTAAGAGGCTGTCACTTTATACTTTTACAGGATATGTAGTGGCTTACAAACAATGCTGTGGCAGTGATTATTCCTGATAAGCACAGGATTTCGAGAGAGTTTAGAATCCCCCACTGTTTTTGAGCACCATCAATGTACGAATCAAAGCTCCTCCAAAGTCCTGCAGCTGCTTCTTCAATTCCAACTCTTTAATGATTAATGATGAAGGTATGGTTGTTGAGAATCTCTTTGTGCAGCTTGTCCTTTTTACAAGTATTTGTTTTCAGCACCATTTGCTGTCCTAGCTCATGTGCAGTTGGCGCAACCACGAGGTGTGTCAGAAACGTTTCAGAAGTAATCCTCCTAGAGTTTAACGCACTTCCCCAGCCTTCTCCCCCCTAATCTTTCCAGGAGTGCATGGCGGTGTCCATGCACTCCTGGAAAGATTCTTCCGGGATCCTCCTCAGCTCCATCCTCACAGCCATCTTGATGTCGTCCACGTCTTCAAAACGGGTCTCCTTGATGACCCCCTTGACCTTGGGGAAGAGGAAAAAATCCCACAGAGTCAGGTGGGGTGAGTAGGGAGGTTGCTCCAGCACGGAGATGTTCTTCTCAGCCAGGAACTGTGGGATGCTCAGGGCATTGTGAGCAGGAACGCTGTCATGGTGAAGCAGCCACGACTTGTCCTGCTGCAACTCTCACCTCTCGCGCACTGAACGAAGCAAACGCTGCAGGATCTCTTTGTAGACGTGCTGATTGATCATCTGAAGAAGAAAACTCCTAGTTTGTAGTTTGGGTTTGAAATATATCTTTTGTGACACCAGTCCTGGAACTTTTCTGACACACCTTGTATATAGGATTGTCAAACGAGAGTGTAGCTTGTGAAAGAAGAAATAACACATTATACCCACATTCAAATCAAAGCTGAACAAATAGGATCAAGCAATATAACAAAACTCAGGGTTGCGCTCATGATTACTGTCGCCACCACCTTATTTATCCTGATGTTAGCAGTAACTTATGCTAACTGGGTTTGCTTTGACAATGTGGTGACGATTACTAAGCCAGTACGTTGAGTTTTTGAAGCTCCTTTACTCATGTTATTACCCAATGTTTTACCATTTGCCAGCGTCCCATAATTCATCAAAATTAAGTACGTTTCCAAAACTCAAAACATTTTTTCGGTTGTAAATATACAACGTCCACTACAGGTTAACTTTTATCTCCAGTTTTACATTAGCTTCCCTAGAAACCCTGCCGGTGTGACTGTAAGGGTACTACGGTGGTCTTTTATATTTCTAGTGGATTTTTCTCCGCCTGTGCACACTGAACAGGTCTGACATTGATTTAGAAGAAGTGTTATCATACCCACCATGGAATTAGTACCTAATGCAATCATTGCAGATTGAGCGTACCACACTCCTGTCTTTGTGCTGCTCTTTTGTGTTTTGCTTCTACAAATATTTCATTACAGAGAGAGATCACACCAGATAATAAATACATGTCTGCCAATTAAAATCACAATTGTGCAGCCATTTTGACATTTGCCAGGAGTCTTTTAGAAGAGATTTTGATCTTGAGGTCCCATGCTGGTTTTCCATTTACCACCCATTGTTCTGTCTCTGGAACATCACGGGGGAACTTGCCTGACAGACTGTAAATACAATCAAAAGTTGGTGCATGAATATGAACATGATATATTGATTGAACTCTGCTCCTTTCAGATAATGTGGTGGTTTTTGAAAATAAGCAAACCTGAAGTCAAAAATCTGATCCAGGCAAAGTGGTGGAAAGCAGCTAAGTGCACGTCTTCAGATACTGAGCACAGTGTTGAGGTACTTACCTGAGTGTTTTAATTCCAGGTTACATTATACAGAGAGGTTTTACTCCATCACATTTACCTGAAAGATTATAATTGCAGCTAAAGTGAAACACATATTATAAGCCTATAACACATTGTTTGACACTGAACCAGTGGTTCCTGAAACCCTAAAATGTTTCAGTTGTGTTCTTCAGTTGTCCGTTACACTTCATGCATCCTACAGAACAGACATGCTATTTTAATTAATCCACTCGTCTGCACAGGTGATGTAACATCTTGCATTTATTGCCTGTAAATGTGAGCACATTTTTATTCTTCAAGTCTGGTGTTTCACAAGCAGTGATCGTGTATGAGGGCTTTCAGTGCTTCCTGAACTACAGGTGACCCACAGCTCACTGCCGTTGCCGAACACCTCCTGTACAGACTTCTTGTCGCATATCAAGCATCTTTAAGTTATTAGCGGTTCCACTAAAGACACAGTTCCTCTTTGAACTTGTCATTTATTTTCTTTTCAATAACTATCTGAGGGACGTTTGAGAGAGGGCTCTGAACCCGAAGTTACAAAAGAAACCTTGCCGAAGTAGTTAGAAAGTCAGACACATCATGAATGGGAAAAAAAAGCAGTGTCATGGCTAAGCATTGCTGTGTTGAAGCTGCTGTAAACTCAGAAACACAGATTTAGACGTCCAGGTTGCACAAGTAACAAACCAAAGGCACCAATCCTGCCAGCTTGCAAACTGAGGCTTTCTGTTAACTTATTCACATCCAGAATCAGTGTCTAGTTCAAACATATATAGCTGAATTACACCTATGTGTAGAGTGTAGAATAGATTTACAGTGTTTGCGCAAAGTTGAGGGGTCGGTGGGGAAAGAGGCGGGCATTTCCTAGATCTGCACATTCGAGAAGGCAGCAGTGTAGAGTCACATCAAAGCCATTTTAAGGCTCATATTCAAAGAAAAAAACTTTGAAATAGTTAATGTTGATACACAGAGTTGAGTTTTTAGGACTGGGGAGGGGCCCTGACATCATTTAAATCTAGCTGCTGCTAATGATTGATGCAATTGTCATCCATAATAAAACATCAATCCCAGGGGTTGTTTCCAAGGAATGAGTGCACTTTGCTGATAATCCCTCCATGATTTTACTTTAGTAAAGGGTGTGATTGCTTAAACTGGGAAGGATTTAAAAAAAAAAAAATCAAAAATAAAGCTGTCCTTCGATTAAAGGTTTTTTTTATTTTTTTGTCACTATTCTTTTTAGTGTATTTCCCTCAGTGCTATTAAGTCAGGCCATCTGTCACTGTTATGTAATTCCCTAAACAGCTAAGATTCCCTTTGTCACTGATACAGTCATGATGAAAGTTCTACATAAGAACTTAATTGGAGGTCAGAATGCATAATGCAGCAGCTATAGCTTATTTTGAAATGCTGCCTGTTTAGAAACTGATGCAGTACGACACAATGCGCCTCTGAGGCAAAACATGCCAAGTCTGGTCACAACTGCAGATGCATATATAGACTTACATGTCTTTTTTTCCCCTTTGACTGACATTCCCTGTAGAGACAGCCGCTGCCTTTGACTCCACCAATCAGCGCCTCCATCCCATAGAGACTTCTCTTGAAGCCTGACAGATACATAAATTCATTATCAGAAGATTAGCTCCGATCCAGCGTATTGATTCTCTTCACGGCATAAAATATTTCTGCAGATATCCCTGTGAGGCAGGGAACTAGCGGGTGCAGCTTCACTCATCCCCGGCTCAGTTTTGGCAAAACGCTGATCGCTTCCTTTGACGCGCACATGCACACATTATTCAGAGTGGAGCAGGATTTTGCATACAGAGAGAAACAGGGCCACGGAGTCGTAGATCTCCGTCTGCTGAACCATATTGTGCTTGTCTTTCCAACTCATCCCCTGTCGACATCAGATGGCCCTGTCATTTCTTATTTCTTTCCTGTTCTATGATGAATGAGGTGTCAGGCGCAAGATGTTTTCTGGAGTCTTCATCCAGGACTGGTGAAGCTCAGGCTTCAATCCGACAGTCGCAAAAATGACTCTGTCAATCACCAACACTTTCCTCCTACAACAAATGATTTTTAATTGTTTCCATTGAGCGTTTTCATGGCTACACAAATAGAAAAAAACATGGGGGGGAAAAAGCTGCCATGCGTGGAAAGAAAAATAGCGGTTTAAACAGTAGATGCAAGATCTTTTTTTTTTTAACTTTTCTGGACAGGAACCTGTTTCCATCTTCTTCTGCATTTATGTAGTTGCATCTAGTGACAGGTGATCACTTACATTTATTGAAAGATGTTACTGGAAAAACAAAGAGCTTATTGGCTGTGTTTGGGCAGTAAGAATAGTTTGTGGAGTGTGTCTCTTCTCCCTGTGAAAGCGACATGTGGGTGAGCGACAGAGTGTTCCTTTCATCTTCTCGTATCATTCACAGACATGTCTTTTACAAGGTCTTTATCCCCTTCATGGTGTTCTTTAATGGCAAACGGAGAAAAAAAAAGAAAAGTGAAGCACCTCACTATGTGAATGGTCACTTTGATGTTTGGGAGGCCGAATACGTTCCCAAAGGCTGTCGTGACACTGCCTCAATGGTGTCCAAACTTTTGTGGGGTTTTTTTTTAAGCTTTGAGGATGTCTTTTCTTTTCTGCCTGCGTCTTGTAGATTTCTCTGGCATGACACGATCCTGCTGAGAATATTCACACTGTGGAATTTTACAGGCTCACATTTTAGAATAATGTGGCTTTTGTGTAATGTGGGGTTGCAAATGTCAAGCAGTTCTTGTGTTAAAATCAGTATTCTGTTAAGTTGGTGGTCATTGATTAAACCTGCAAAAAAAACTCATCTCTGTGTGCCAGTGACAGAGTTCCAAGTGATGATTTAAAACTTCAGAAAATGTGCCTATAAAAACAAAACAAAAAAAAATGTACCTGATATAAATTTGGCTTCCATCTCTGCCAAAGTGTTCCCCTTGTACAGAGATACGGCACTGCGAAGCTCCAAGTCCTGTTATGTAAACTTGTCAAGCGCCATCTGCGATGAGCGCCGGATCTCTGTCAAAACACTGACCCTTCAACTTGACTTTCATTTTGGGGGAAAAGAAAGAAGTCACAGGGAGACTAATCTTGTGAGTAGAGTGGACGGGGAGAGATGATTGTGTTGTTAGTGCCTGGACAGTCCCACCCCGGGGCTTGAATTAACCACGTGAACGGTAAAGAAAAAACAAAGAGAATGCTCCTGAGCTGATGCCACCTCTCGTCACCGGTGATGATACAGAACTTTAAGCTTGGCTCGTCCCCGCTGCTGACTGACACAGAATGGAGAAATCCCCTACCGGTGATCTCAAAGCGTGTCCTGGTGCTGATGGTGCAATGTCACAAAGCATCCTGAATCAAGCTAATTAGTGCTCGTAAACATGTGACTGTGATGCACCATGAGTATCAGGATTTTTCAAACGCACCTCATAATATTTTTATTTTATTTTTTTCCTTATAAAATTAATCCCTAAAATGAATCCCTTCCTGAAATTGACTAGTATGTGTAGATCTCAGAATTTCCCACATCTCTCTCCACCCTCCCCTTTGCACTTACTGCAGCTGGAGAACACCAGCTCACCCATAACTCTGTGAATTACTCTATGCTATGTTGACTGCTTGTTTGACTAATGATGTATCTTCTAGCAGGGCTGCATGGTGGCTGGGTTGTTAGCACTATCACAGCTAGAAGACCCCCAGTTTGAAGTCGTGGTTAGGATGCTTGGGATCTTTCTATGCAGAGTTTGCATGTTCTCCCCGTGCAGCGTGGGTTCTCTCCGGGTTCTCCGGCTTCCTCCGACAGTCCAGAAACATGTTGAGGTTAATTGGTGATTCTAAATTGTCCGTAGGCGTGAATGTGAGTGTGCTTGGTTGTCTGTCTCTAAGTGAAGCCCTGTGATAGACTGGTTACCTGTCCAGGTGAACCTGCCTTCATCCTGAGTCAGCTGGGATAGACTCCAGCCCCCCATGACCTTAGTAAAGATTAAGCAGTGTATAGATGATGGATGGATGTCTTCCATCATATAAAAAAACTATATATGGAATGATAACAAGGCCAAAGACGTATTTTTAATTGGAGGGCATCTTTAATTTTTTTTTTTTTTAAATGCTTTCTATCGTAACATTTTTGAACTGTTGGGTTTTTGATAAAGAAGCAATCCAAAAATACTTAAATTATACATAAATAAACAAAATGATTATTGAACCTCTTTCACTCATGAGGTTCCTGTGCTGGGACCAGATCTTATCTGTTTGTAGAAATGCAACAGAGGCCATGTTTCAAAGGCTGCCAGGTTTGGCACATTCACTGAACCTTTATGACCCAAGCAGACGTAGAATTTGTTGTGCCTCGTTTCATTTGCATCAAATTAGGTGGAATTCCATTTGAGAATATTTTAGAACAGGTTTAATGACATCAGGATTATTGACTCATTGTTGTGGGTCTGTTAGTTTCTCTGTAATTTAGGGTTTAGATTAAGCTAAGTGAAAACGCCAAATGTTTTCAAACCTCAATCTGGCCCGGTAATACGGAGACATCTCTTTTGTAAATTCTACTGCGCATCTCTTCTCCACAGAGCTCAAGGTTGTTCAGTTCGGCCGTGCAATTTTGCAGCCAAATTGGACGCTGAAAACGCTGGCCGGATCAAGCACTTTCAAACACAGTCTAATCAGTTTAATCACTTCGGTTCTGACTGAAAACCTTAAAAACTACGACCGTGAAATTATGCACACACGCTCATGTTCCCCTGTGAACGAATCCCAATGACTTCAGTGATTTCATGGCTTTTCATCAAGCGACACCATGAAGTTTACATTTGTAGATTTGAATGAACAGTCTCAACAAATATTGGATTTCTTACTGTAAATGTTTTAGTCAAATGTTCATGTTCCCATCAGGATGATTGTAAAAACTTGACTGGCGAGCCGAACCAGACAGCTGACTCTGTGGGACATTCACAGGATTATTTTATTGTGATGGATGCGTGCTCTTTTTTATCAGCTGACTGGGGGCACTTGATTACTTCATGTGTGCAGCGTTCCAGGCTGTCACACTCATTAAACAGCCCTCCTAATGATACAGCCAGGTACTGCTCCAAAACCACAGAGTTTTCTGACAGTTTACGCTGCACATTGTTCATCTTCTGTTTTGCCAGTAAGTATATTTTTGATGGGTTGAACGGTCGACAGCGATGAACGGATTGTGGATTCATCATCAACATTCCTATTGAAATACCCAATAACACGTTTTAAGGAAGGTCACAAGTTTGAATAAAGATACCGTTAAAGTGTAGTATTAATTAATTTTGTTCCCTCATGCTTCACTGTGCACATTACAATTACTGTTATTTTAGCCACTTTGAGCTAAAAAAAAAAAAAAAAAGGTCAGTGTGCTGCATAAACATCCTGTAAATTAGCTCTCCTTTACTTTACATTCTCTCATTTGAGGAAAACGGAGCTATCCTGTGTAACGTCAGACAGCCCCGACCTTTTCTACGACTCAATCTTTGATCTAATGAGCAAATTACAATGAGATGGAGCAAATTGAAGCTTCTGTTATTAATATGAATAGATGATAAAAAAAAAAAAAAATGTTGTCCAAGATGTCAGAATGAAAAGTCATTTTCATAAAACAAGTCCTTAAGCGCTGTAATTACGTGGGTTTGATTGCGAGTCAGTTTGGTGGCTGATTCTTTTGTATCGGATGGGTTTGATGCGAGTGTTTGAACAGTATCTAATTATCGGAATTGGAAAGTCGTGGCCCCCGAGGCGCTTCTCTCTAGCTGTCAGCTGTAGAAGTGTTGCCGGTGAAAGAATGTCCTGAGTCACCGCTTATGTGATCCTTCTCAGTCCATCATCAAAATACTTCAGGAGATTTCTCGGCACCTTTTATTAAACTTTTTTTTTTCTTCTTCTATTTTTGCCTTCATTAGATAGTGACATCGGGATAAGACAATGAATTTGGGGAATGAGAGCAGAGGTCTGTATTATTAAGCAAGTACAAGATGTCAGGAATGGGCTTTGATTATCTGTGTCCACTAAACCTCACAACTGTAGTCAGACTAGGCGGTCACATTAGGTTGGTTATAAAGTCATTAGGTCAACCCAATGTGCCTGAGTCTACATATGAGTACAAAAAGGGTCATGAACAAGAACAGGTCTAAAACCACATTAGACTGTGTATTCTATTGAATGTGCTGCTTAGAGGTTGACTATTTTTATGGTGTTTAAGACATTTTTAGTCTTATTTATTCAGCTGCCACCCAAGCAGTGCTAAATGGCGTTGGGAGCAAGTAAAGAACAAATATAAAAACATCAGTCAAACCACTAAGTAGGCTTCCTGCAAATCTTCTAAGGTCAGCAAGTCTTTGGTGCTTTATCAGGCTCTGTTTTATTATTGTGCTGCTATGAAACCTATAGAACAATTGTTTTGAAGTCATTTCGCAGCCAACAGGGAAAGAAAGTAAGATATAAAGCAAAGAAAAAAAGAAACAGGTTGGAGGTCCTCTTACTGAGAATCTGCTAGCCTATGTCTCATATCTCTGCTGGTAAGTGAAAGCCAAAGGTTTATACTAAAAACACTTTCTTCTCTTACTATCTGCACACTGAGCTCTGCTGGACCTTCTAAGATGGTGTTTTCCAAGAGAACATATTAAAGATGCCTGCTTCTTTATTTTCTGCTGTCACCTGAATAAAGTTAAGGAGAGTCCCTTTTTTTAAAAAAATTACACAGTAAATGAGCTGCAGAATAGTGTTCCTGTTGTTTTGGATAAACCTGTGGATTGCTACGTCTGGGTCGGGGGCAAGTTACTGCCCCAAGCGATGGAGTTTTAAGTATATGTGAATCTTGTTCACGTGTTTTGGGGCAATAGAGTGTGAGACCTAAAGATGGCTTGTAGGTGTTTACAAGATCGTAGTGGCAAAGAGCCACAATGAGAAGGCCAGTTGATCTACCTCCCAACCCTCACCAATGGTTATAAGCTTTGGGTAGGGACCGAAAGAACAGGATTGTAAATACAAACGGTCAAAATGAGTTTGGATTTCAATTGTAATAACAGGGTGAGGTGTAGAGTCACTGCTTCTTTGTGTTGTAAGGAGCCAGTTGAGGTGGTTTAGGTGTTTGAGTAGGATACTTCCTGGTTGACTTCCCTTTTGGACACATCCAACTGGGAGAACACCCCGAGGTAGAGCCAGAACTCACTGGAGGAATTACATATCTCATCTGGCTTGGGAACACTTTGGGATCCCAAGAATATGGATCAGTGGACGGACAAGCTAGTACACTACGGGGAGTGGAAATGCAAAGTTCCACCAGGCTGTGCAATAACAACAAGACATAAGGAAAAAAAATAGCCATAAAACAATCAGGCATGAAGAGTTTGTGCTTGAACATTGTTCAACAGTTGCAGTCATGTGTGTGCATGTTGAGTTTTTACATAACGGCATGTATGTGTGTGCATGCGTCTGTTTGTATATATACATATTTACATTGTGCCAGTGGGCTGTTGCTGTTTGAGATAAGTAGAGCGGCTATTTTTAAGCTCAACATCGTTTCTGAAAGCACCGTGTTTTTCATTACAATAAAGATAACGTTCAGTTGTTTGGATGCCCTCAGTCTTGAGAGTCATCTGGCGTCTCTCAGACCTTCTTGATCCCAGCCCCCTCGTTCTGCATCAGCACCACAGCTGTGTCTCCCCGGGGATTTAAACAGGCCTTTGGGGGTTTACATCTCATTACAGCATCAACCTCCAGGCACTAACTAGTTCCCACTGCCATCCACCATTATCACTGCAGAGCCGGCCCAGTAATAGCTGTAGTAGAGCAGAGAGTTAGCGCTCGCTGCAGCACATTCTCATTTTTCGCCATGTCTCCCCTCCATTGCCATGCCTTTTGGCTCTGCCGGATCGGTGCGCACAAGGGCAGACACGCCTCATTGCATGAGCTTATCAAACAAAGCTTGTTTCCATGGTGACCACCTTTCCCCTTCTTGTGCTACTTTTTATGGCAGCAGAGCACATAATGCATCTGCAGTCAGTTATCCCATCTTCAGCGGTCCCAGTCTATAATGCGAACATTATCGTGTGTTGTTTTTTTTTTCTTTTAAAAACCTGTTGATGCGATATTTCTCACTCCATCAAATTAGTGTACATGCTCATTACATGTGCAATATCATGTCTGAAGAAAACACACATGTATCGTTTGAGAACAGGGCATAAGAACAGTGTTTTGACAAAGATGAGAGCCGACTGCTGAGATGTACATCTGCTGCTGCTGCTCGACCTCTCCCCGGGAATCAGCCTCTCACCACTGTCATTTTTTCTCAGCATCCGCAGGAGATTTTTTTTTTCTTTCTTTTTTTCCCCCCCTCTCATACGTTTTCTTGAAATAATGCGTTCCCTAGGGGGCGTTTTATCCCTGTTGGCTGTCTGTGGATGGGTTAGTTAAGGTGCTAGAACACTGAGATCTTTTCCCGCTCACATGTCCTTATATACAGTATTGCACTTCTAGAGTCACTTTATCCAGGAGCCTCAGACCTCTTGGTAGTCATTTCACACAGCTGTGTTTTTTTTTTATATTGTTGGTATTCAGGAAATGTGCTTCATCTCCACTGAATCCATACCACTTTCATGTCGAGCACATATAGCAGATTTATCAGACCCGCAGCCTTTTCCTCCTCGTGACACCTGTAATTTAATCAACCTTAACGTTGCAATTCATTACAATTAATCCCTGTGCTGTCATTGGATTTTCCGATTCATTTACACTAACACATACAGTATAGCAGTGTATTACTATTTATAAGATACAACATCCCTGGTTCAGATCCAGCTGGGGATTCAGCCTCTCTCCACAGAATAATGGCAAAATTCCCACCACCTCCCTGCAAGCGCAAAAATAAAAGTAATAATAAAGTAAGTAAGTAAATAAACAAATAAAGCTTCTGGTGTTTAATAGCAGAAACAAAAATAGCACACACTGCAACGGTGTACAAAGCCTCAATTTTAATGACAGCCGACGCATTAGAAGATTGTCTGCACAGAGGCATTCTCCGATACCAATCCGCATGCAGTAATTGGCTGTAAGGATCCGCTTTTTTCCGGAGCTCATCATATCGAACGAGACGGTAATGGATGGAGCGCCGCTGCCTCTGCAGCCGCTGCAAACAAAGGGTTACACGAAGTCAGCCGCAGTCTAAAAATAGGCTGTTGCTCTCGCCTGCCTCTGCACAGGCCTCTATGGATCGCCGCCCTTAAGCTCTTGCACGTGAGCTAAAAATAACCATCTTTGTGAAAACACACACACACTCTGTCTCTGCACGTTCTTCGCTCTCAGCTTCTCCCTGGTGACATAACACAATCACTCGCTGTTAAGGAAGATGAAAAATGGCTCTGATAAAATGTTGATTGCAAATGATTTGCTGCTCTGTAACGTGTCGTGGAGGGCATAATTCAAAGAGTTGCTCACAGCACAGTCGCACACTCGAGAAAAACCTTTACACGTAGCAGTGCTGCCAAATAGAAAACTACACGAGCTCTCCCACAGACGGGCTAATAACATTCAACTCACCAACAGCATGGGAAGCAATTACCGAACATTTTATAAAACATCAGCATTGCCACCACCGTCACCAGAATGGTTTCATATATTCTGTTGGAAGTGTTTGTTTCTGAACAATCTGCTCAGCTCTGAGGTGTTTGAAACAGAGAGGGACGAGACCTGGCGGTTGGAACGATTCGCGGCGTCGCGTCGGTCGGATGACAGCGAACCCATATGCTTTAATGTGATTATCATGTACTTTTGGTCTGAGGCAACACGGCATTTAATTAGGAAGGGGTCATTTCACTGTGACCGTCTCATCCTAAGCTGGTGTTATTACTGCCATTAAAAAAAGGGCTTCACTGCTACAGCCCGTTGCAGGATGGCGCTAATTAGCAATACGGTGTCAGAAGTCACAGCAAGTGGACACGATGATATTTAGTGATATAGGTCCGGTTCGCTTTCAAATGTTTTCTGTCCGGAAAAAAAAACATGAAGGACTTTATGGTAACAGCCACCTATACCGCTATATATATAAAACCACATATATACAATACCTGTAGCCGTCTGCATGGAAAAAAAACCCTCTTTTTGTTGTTCTTTTGCAGTATCTGCCAAGAGATGCAACAATGCTTTCACAGTTTCAATAAAACAGGTGCTGAAATTACTGAATAGTGTCATCCGTTTCTCTTTGGTTGGTTCAGTGTTTAGCAGCATCATTTTACAACATGAAGGTTCTCACTTCAAAACTGCAAGCCAGGGGAAGTGTGCTCTGTTAATTATGCATAGCTGTGACTGTTTGAATGTGTGTTAGTGACAAATAAATCAGTATGTGTGTTCAACTGTAAATTCATCAAACATCATGGATTCTCTCCTGGCTTTCTTTCTTGCCTCACTGACTCTTGGACCGGTGAGCTCTGCAGTGAGAAGTGGATGTAGAGGAGAAATAATAACACTTAGGGCAAGTGTGCATTTCTTGGCCCGGGGGGGCTAAAATATGGTTGTTTAGACATCCCCGAGTTTAAATTGTCATGTATTTTTGTTAGATCGTAAATGTGTTTTTGAAGATTACGCACAAGGGTGTGAGTTGTCTCTTGGCAAAAGCTTATGCTGGATGCAGTTCAGTGATACCAGAAATCCATGAGCCACTCCCTGGCATCTATACATATATCCTCACTTCGCATTACTCTCAATTTCTTTTCTCTAAAAAATTGGGTTCATCTGTATCAGATTTTTTGTACACATATAACTAGTATTGTTAAGAGTGATGATGCCCAGATTATATATTTTAACAACATTATGAGTAAACACATATCTTGCTTTTTGCTACAACATCAGCTCCTGGTACCTAAAAAATATATATATAAATATATTTTTCAGTGTACTTGGTTCAGGTTATTGTATGAGTTGTTAAAATGATAAAGGCCAGTTCAAACAGAAAGTGTTTTCTGTCTCTCAACTCTTGGAGCAGATGCACTTAAAGTCGCGATATTATGCACAATCCACCTTGAAATTGTTTTTAAATCACATTATGAATCACAAGTGTGTTTTGAAACCCACATAATGAGAGAAGACCATCCCCTCATTTGTGTCCTTTAACAGTCAATCGCAACGGGCTTGTCTAAATGACTCAGGACCATAGACTGTATACAAAAGATGAATGTAGTCTCTGGGTCTAAATAAAAAAAAAAAAAGCAGCCAATGTGGAACTGCCCTCAACCTGCATTGTCTCTGATACAGCCAACAGGGGGCGTCTGCAAAAAGAAGTCTGATTATGTAGAAGTTTGTAATGAAATCTTACTTCTTACTTGATTTGCTACCTCAGTAAACACTTTCCTGATGAGTTTATGGTCTCACTCGCTAATTTCAAGTCTCCTTCAGTCAGGTCTCCAAAAGTTTTTTGAGAGTGTGTGAGTTGAACATTCCAGAGGTTGCATTTGTGGGAGTATGTGATGATCACCAGGATGTTGTGGAGCACCAGCACGGTACCCTCCTGCACTAGCCTTTATGGTTGAAAGTAGGGCTGAACGAGTTTTGAAAAAAATCTAATTGTAGCGCTGAAAAAGTTAGTCTGGAGCCCTGCCTTCAATACAGAATGAGGTTCATTTTGTTAATTATTGGTCCCATTTAAAGTAAAATAGCTAAGAAAGCAGAGTATGCTTTGGTGCAAGCTACCATCCGGTTGACAAGCCGCTACAGTGTGGGGCATCTATGGCACAGTACAGTTTTGGAAAAGGGCATGGGCAGCTTGATTGCATTTGAAGCTTGAGACAGCTGAAACAATCTTTTTTGTAACACTGCTAAAACCAGGGATATGCAGCTACAATGATTAACCTGTGCAGCAGACTTTCATAATAATATACAACCTTTTTTTTTAACCAATAATAGGTCACACTTACAAATAAAATGCTATCACTCTTACTGAGTTTTCACCAATTCGTCTAACCTCTTATGTAAATCTCCATAGACATCAGTTTGAACATCATTCCCTGCTGATTCTGTGTGCTGGTCTTAAGCCACCTGGTATTACTTTAGAAGAAAAATCACCCCGGCCCTTCAATAAAATCTCTGAATCAATATATAAAAACTCCTTCCTGCGAGCCAACATGAAAACTATTTTTGTCCAGTAAATTCCTGATCTCCGTTCAGCCCGGTGAAGGCCGTTTGTCTGGCAGCTTCCTTTCAGCTCCTCGGGAACTGAGGACAAAAGAAGCTGCAATCTTTCCCTAACCTTAATGAAGAGTTTTAGTTGTCTAACACCATGTGGGGCCCAGCTCAAATCCCAATTTCCTCTGTTGCAATCCTATGCTTTGTGTGTTCAACCTTTCATCCCTGCTGCAGCAAAAGGATGAAAAACTTCCTCGACTAAAAAAAAAAAAACAATGTCGGTATTTCAAGCAACCCAGACAGAAACATTTCATCTCAACGTAATCTGACACACAGCAACATGTTTCATAGGATCCTGGGTTGTAATTAAATGTCATTATATTTACTTTTAGTGTGTAACAGTCAGTCTAACAGCAACATGGAGTTTAATTTAAATTCTCAGAGTTTTGTTCAACCAAAATGATAATCACTGAACAATAGTCTTTAGGTCGGATCTATTCAAGCACACATTGCTCGGCAAAAACCTTAAAAATAGCACAGTACAGGACTGAACCTTATGCTGTGTGCTTTAAACATGCTCTGAGCAGCACAGATCTCTGTAATACACCCCTGCTTTGCCTCTACTGTCACTGAGAGTCAGGCTCATTGTGAGTCATCAAAATACTGAATAGGGAAAAACAGCCTACTTTGCGCCTTACAAAAATGCCGGTTAGCCGGTGCAAACGCCCGCCGACTGACACACGCTGACAAGAAAATAGACCTGTCTATCTGAATGTATGGTCATGAATAACATTTCTTATTTCTGCACATCTAGCTTTCATTTTTCATTTGCCTTTTTTTAGGATTTGTTTGAACGCTAACCAGTTCGCAGCTTATGCGTTTGACACATAAGAATTTGGGTAAAATCAGTCCTTCCGTCTATCCGACCTCCCATCTACCCCTGCTGCTGCTTTTTTTTTCAGCCAGAGAAATAAAGGCCAAGCTGTCTGTTATCAGGAAGAGCAAGCGGGGCAGGGAGGTGAAATGGACTGGGAATTAGGCTGAGAGATGTTCCTCAGTGGCCCCAGCTCAGCACACAGGTTGTTATTAAAAGCTTTGTAATGGGCTAGATTAGTTGCCAGATATGGCCTAATCCTTGAAAGATTCCACAATACAATCAATGGAGAGTGGTGGGAGTGGTGGTGGGAGAAGCTGCCCGTTCATGCTCTCCTGCCGTAGTAAAAAGCTCTTTTAGGGGTGTTTAGGGGATGAATGTGGCCTTGGTTGAACATAAACTGTACCTACTGTAATGGGCTTGCCTTTGCTAATATTAGACAATGTTCTTTTTGAAGGGAGAACCATCCAGCATGCAGCTTTCAACCCACTCAAAAATCAGTTTGATCCATTGAAATTTCGTCAGTAACTGGTTCATTGTTTTTCTTTGGTTTATAACGGTATCAGTTGCCTATTGTTGACTTTTTATTGTTTATAATGATAATTCATTTCTTTTTTTTTATAGTCTTTTTTTCATAATAATTCAAACCCTCCCTCAAAAATCCAACTTCTTTTACCCTTTTTAAACATATTTATGAAGTTCCAAAAGACAGTTACATAACTGTCATGTTGCATAACCGTCATAAAACTGTAGTAAGTAACTGATAGTTCAGAACGCTGTCACCGTCCGTAGCTCGCTGTGTACCAAGTAGTGAGCACATTTTTAATTGATGCAACACATTATGTTCAAACAGACAAACACAATTAGCCTAAACTTAGGTTGACAAATTAAATCCCTACTAATGAACACTGCTATAAATAAGAAAGTTCTTCATGTAGCTGGTGTTCCACGAAACCAGTTCCTGTGAATCAAATACTCTTTTGAATATGACTATCTGGCTCTTAGTAATTACCTGTCAGAAGAAAACCAGTCCCAGGCCTTGCCGGACTGCGTCTTCCCATTTAGGGACCATTTGCATCGTTACAACGCGGTATTTTTAGACTTAGTGTGTAATGTGCGCTTTTGAAGATGACTGAATGAAACGCAGTGCCCATTTGAAGATGGGACTTCAGTCAGTGACATAAGCCTAGTGCCACTAATCTTCAAAGGCGAATGTATTTAAGTGTGGTGCAGCAAGAGCAGGAGCTTTCCTTTTTGTCTTCGTTTTGAAGTCGTAATTGTTATTTAATTTGTGTTGTGCTTTGTTGCGAAGGCTGTGAAATGATAATTGCATTGCCTTTCCTCCTCCACCTCACTTTGATGTATGTGTGTCTCTGGACCCATCCACAGATTTATTTTTTTTTTCTTATTTCTCATTATGTAATTCCATTTATGATTTGCAGTGCTGTACAGTGTGCAAGACAGGTGAGGTAGCAGATCGCCTGTAATGTTGTCTTTGCTGACTAAGTCACGTTTTGAACAAACCAGACTCCCTCAAATCACCTGTTAAAGTTTTTCCAGATTTGTTTGGTCAGTGTGGATCCATCATACAACAGATGTGAGTCCAGTGTCACTTAAATATCAACTAATTAAAAGTCACCTCACAGTAATTGCATCACTTCTAAATTAAGGGTATTTGCTTATTGTTAAAATTAAAAATGTTTACTGTATTAAAAACACAGGCCTCACTGTAGGAACTTAGTGCAATTATTCTGCTTTGTTGAGATTCAGATTTTGTATTTTTTTTTAATGCTTTTTATGTTCACTGGTGTTTCTGATTCGGTCCGCCTCGGCATGGAGGATACCACAGTTGCACAAATGTCTGGAGAGTTGTTCTGCGCATTGTTCAGATTATTTTTTTAGCTGGTCTTCGCTAGAGGGGCTGTGTTGCTTTACATTTCTCTTTCAAATATACCAAAGACGTGCTGTTGGATTCAAGTCAGGCAACATACCAGGGTACTTCAAAAAGATCTTGGAGAGCAGAAAACGTCGCAGGAGAAAGATTGTTCTTGCATTATTTTTCAACATAATCTTTTTTTAGCTTCAATGCATCGGTAGACCAAGTGCATTGAAGGTAAAGAAGATTATCTTTCTCCTGTGCGGGGAGACATATTGTTTTTGCATTCAAGTTTTTGTGAAGAGCAATACAAGACTTTGTCGTGTACAGTTATGTATGAGTAATGCTCCTTGTTTCTGAATGAGACAGAACTTTTTTAAGTACCCCTGCACTTGGCCATATCACAGTTTTCACTTTTTTACTTGTTTAGAAACTGCTTTTGGATCTTAATTATACTGGAATGTTTATTTTCTGCCAAGCTTCTACACACTGGGAATCATCTTGTCAGCCAGTATTTTGTGTATTGACAGACATTCATTGTGTCACCTGTATAATGATGCTTCCACCTCCATGTCTCACTGTCAAGACCAGGCATTCATCATGGTAGACTTAACCAGGTTCAAACCAAACATGCCCATCTGAAGCTAACAAATTTATCTTATCCAACCAAAGAATGCGCTCCCAATATTCATCAGGCATGTTTTCACCTGTACCTTATCAAACAGCATGCAAAGTTTTTGTTTTTTTCCTTGGAAGCATTCCATAAAGGTTGACATTACGATTCGTTCTTCACACCGTCCGAAGTATACCAAACTGAGAAAAAAATACACAACAAAGCTCTGACCAGTGCAGCCGATCATCCTCTCATCACGTGAGAAAATAACTCCTCGGGGAGCCGCTGTGGCCTCTGAACTGGAATCCAGTGATGAACCCAGCGATCAATACATGGATCGGCTTTGTATTGCCCGTCAAACCAAACGGAAAAAAGTTAAGCAAACGCGGCCTCATCTCTTGAACGCGTTCACTTTAGAATAATTTCCATTGATCAGCGTGGTTCCTGTCAAAGCAGTGATTTAGCTTAAGGCTTAAAAAACACAGAGCCACAGTCTGAGTGAAACGCTGCTTTTATTGGAAGCTCTTTTTTTTTTGTGAGCTGGCTTCCTGTGGAGATGGATGTCCAGGTAATTTGCAGTTAGGTGGCCACCTCAAAGTCACATCGTGTCATTTCTCTGAGTAGGGAATGATAGAAGTGCTGAGGGCATAGAAGATGGACTGCAAGTTATCCTTTTTTTTTTTTGTTCTGGTCTTTCTGTGTGAGGAAAAATCTGATGGTGTCCGTCTCCCAGTTAAACACTTGAAGTAAAGCCTATCAGTCATCACGACACCAGTAAGAGGCTGAAGACATTTCTTGTCTCCTGTGAAGTGCTGCTATAGGTTCGCTTTGTCACGTTTCACTCTACAATCGTAACTGAATACACGGTTTTGTGACAAGTTGAAGGATTACACACTTTAAGAAAAGTCTCTGACTGTCTAGACTCATAAAACCCTAAGATTTTAGTGCATTATCTTAAAAAAAATGAATTGTTACCATGTTAATAGTTCCAATAATTGGTGGTGCAATTTGGCAGCACTCCACAAGAAGCAGGAAGGCACAACAGTAGCAGATGTTATCATATTATACAGTTGGCATGGTTAACATTTCAGCAAACATTTGCATTTTCTCACATCCAGCAGACAAGTAGCGCCGCCGACAATCATTTAGTCACGTCTTTGTTCACCAGATAAATCTAAGTCTAGTATTTGCGACTCTTCTAGTTCTGTTTTAGTCTCTATCAGCGCTTGGAAAAGTGAGTGAGTTTGTAGGTGTTGCCTGTTGTGTGACTTTCTTTTGACTTTGAATGTGTGATGCCAGGAAATGGGCTCATATGAAGGTGCATGTATTAGGTTTATTAGAGTTTTTTTTTTTGCTGAAAACAGGAGCTTTTCCTGCTGGAAATCAGGGTTAATGAAAGCAACAAACTAAAAGAAGCAGAGCTCTCCATGGGGTTGAAGGGAAAGAAATGTTAATCTGCATGAATTCTGTGCTAGTTTTTCATCAAATTGCCATAAATCTTAAAAATGAAATAACAAAAGATTCATTTCTTAGATACAGATGCATAAATTTACAAACAAACTGACAGAAAATCTAGAATCAGCAACATTTCTCCGAGGGACGACAGGTGTTAGCAATACTTTAAAAAAAAAAAAAAAAACGGCACTATATACTATAGATATTTACTTAGAGTTTTCATTCATTTCCATTATGTCTCCTGACTGCTTCGTTTCAACACAGCCTGCAGATCAATTGACTGGCTGTGTCAGTCATGGCTTCTTGGTTGCATGAAGGAGTGCACAATTTTTTTTGTTTTTAACAGAATGTGGTGAAAGATTTTAGGTCTAAACTTTGTTAATTTCCCGATGGAGGTGGAAGTCACGGCTGATATGGATCGTTGGAAAGTTGATCATGTGATGATTACACTTCCTGCCTCTAATAAATGGTGTGATTTTGGTGATTTCTTGAAAAGGTAACGTGCCTTTCACACCCACCGGCGGGTTCTGGGATACAGAGGATTGGTTTGGACATTAAGCATGTAACAAGTTCTCAAACATTAACCTTTTACAAATGCATTGCTTTTACGGGGCACTGAGTAAGTTGTGTTTTGGAGAAAATGGCGAGACCAGATTCATGTAATCATTATAGAACTGTTTGCTGTATAAAAACGACATTGCAGCAGTGAAAGTCAGTGCACCGGTGTGGTCTGTGTGGAATACAAGCCCAATTATTTTGTTCTGCAATCAGCTCTGAAAGAATAGGCTTGAATGCTGTGGGGGTAATTAGAGATGCCCTTGCACGTCAGTATAATGAGCGCAGGTATAGTCTCAGCTTGCTACACGTACAGTTTGGATGTGACACTTGATGTAACCTCAGGCAAAGAACACTCTGGCTTTTGTCAATAAATAGCATAGAAACGCCCAAAAGTATAGATATAGAGAAAATCAACCTACGGGTGTTTGTTTAGACTAGATAAATAATTTATTACTTGCCAAACCACTAAAAACAGCACGCGTTGGTTGTCGTCAAGCAGAAGAGTTGGTCTGCCGCTGAGATCTGTTGGTTGAGTTGAAGTAGAAGTAACATAAATTTATAAAGCCTGCGGTTAAATGTATAGGTCACTCAAACATGTTTTTGCTATTAAATATTCAGCTCTCTCCTGAGCACCTCGTGAGGTGAGTTTTACTCGAACTCAGTGCTGCACTAATAGGTTTTATGGATATTTATTTATTTATTTTTTTTTACAGTTTTTAAATGATATTCCCATTAAGTTTTACTGTTGTAAGCTTTCTTTCCAGTCATGTGTGTTACCGTGCTGCTCGCTTACTTTGAACTCCAGCACACATACTTTCGTCAAATGTGTTGCAGCTTAAGCCCTATCATAGCAGAATTTCAATTCCAGTGGAATCCATGGGGGACGAAGCAAAGCTGTGAAACTTGCATTGTTGTCCAAAAACATGCTGTTTTTTGACCCTGGACTTAACATCGATCGAGAGAGCTCAGAACGGGGGATTCTACTGTATTTTAGCTTGTTTTCTCTGTTGCACCATCAACTTTTATTGAACCGTCCGCTGTACGAGTACAAAACTACTTTACACATAGGAATAGCTGTCAGACAGTTTTGAGACAGGAGCCAATGGTACAAAACATTTCCTTATTAAAGAGCGTGCTTGCTGATAGTGTACAAATATGCTATCCTTTCCTCACCTTCAGTGACTTATTATTGGATGAAATAATGTCTCCACACACTCCTGAGAAAAGATATCAGAGGCCAATCGGGGGCCACTCGGGTTTTACACAAAGAAATAGTGTGAAGCAATGCACTCATCATGAAAGAATATAGTGATGTTATGCAGCAAGTTAAGCAGCCTGGGCCAACCTGGGCTACAAGAATATGTAATCCATTTTTACATGCCTCAAACACAACTCAAACACCAGCTAAATGAATTATCAGATATGGACATCGATGTAGCGCCACCAAGTCAACCCACTCGTCACATTTCTGGCTCTGTCGCTGCTGTACGTTATGAAAGACGCACAACCTCCCCAGATTCTAAACATATCCATCAAAGCTCTCTAAAACCAAAGCATCAGCGAGAAACAACCCAAAGAACAGCAAAAACCGAAACCGCTTCATCAAACTGTAGTTGTACGATTTCTCTTACCTTAACTGTTTTTCCATGAAAACTTTATTTTATAAATCCACACCGGAATCAGTTAGTACTACTTCCTGTGTCATACAGAAAGCACGTCACGTGTCTCTTGGAGGCTCTGTTTCCTTTAGGGCACTTCCCCAAAGCGGACGAGCGAGCGAGCGGCTAAAGTACAAGGTGGTGTCCTGCTGATTCTGATTGGCTAAAAGTGTTGTCAATCTCGCTATATTCTATTGGCTCTAACGATTCGAAGGAGGGTTCAGTCACCGAAATCGACCAATCCATGACGGAGATAGAGCCGTGCGTCACCACCGAAGCTTCACAGCCGTCTTGGTCGCCATTACGCACAGGCCACGCAACGGAGACAGTAGTCTGGTTGGATTAAAAAAAACTAAAAAACTGCTTTGGATGTATTGAACACCATCAGTGAGATACAAGTGAAATATATAGTTTGTACATAAGAACATTCAGATGGTCACCAGTGTGTCAAAATGTGCCAAAGTGTGCAAAAATGTCACCTCGCCTGAACTGTCTGGACTAAAAACTCTCTAATTTTGTTCTGCTTCACTTTATCAGAGTCGACCTTTGCAGGGAGAATGTTCACATATAGTGCTCTGATCTGGGAGAGGTTCAGAGCTGCAGCTGGATCATTACAAAGAGATAATTATCCTGAAACTGCTTTTTTTTTTTTTTTAAAGGCGAACCTGAATTTTTTAAATTTGTGTGTGTGCCATCTTCATTTACTTTTAACCAGTAACATATATACTGAAATTTACACATCTGAACAAATCTTACAAGTGTTCCTTTTATTATGACACAAGAATTATTCAAATAGACCTTGTGGTTTCAGAGATAAACTGTTTTTATTGTGGGTATGTACTTTCTGAGCAAAGGCCTGAAAAATAGCTCAGGGCTTAAAGGGTTAAAGGGCATTTTGCAAAGTAAATAGAAAGAGGTTTGGAAAGCTCTTGCAGCTGACTAAGGTTGTTTTAGGCTTGAGAATGTGTTGGCTGTTGGCTGACACCATCTACAGCAGGTCACCAAAGAGCCCTGAAGTCAATTATAATAAACTGGTTTCCACTGCAGCAACTTGTGGGCCACTTTAAGGTGGCTGGAACCTCTGATGGCAAGAACCGCCCCAGTACAACCTCTGTCAGGGCTGCTTTCTGTGGACAAAACAGCACCTACTAAATGATGCTCCTAAGAGGCCTTAAAAAGCTGCTATTTCAGACCCATCACAGATTGGTTACACTTTGAGAAGACAACACTGATTGGTTAAATTAGAAGATGTCACAACAAGTAGCATTTTTCTGCCTCTCAAAGTCGTCGTTGAGTAGCAGTCTTCTCCTCTCTAACATCTCCATAAACGACCTTAAATTTATCTTATGGGCTAAAATAGTAAACCTCATTTTTTTTCTGTTTCCTGCAATACTCATAGACTTGTACCACCTCGTGCCTGCCCTGAGTTCCTGCAGTGGAAAGCGGCCTTTCGCTACCAAGCTTCTGGACCCACAACAATGTGTGGATGATTTTTGCTGCTCGGCTTTCTGCCATGTCCGAGCCTTTGGTGTTTCTAATGTGGCTGGTTTCCTCCACATCCAGTGTAATCTGTATTTTAAGATAAGATAGACTTCATTATCCCAGAGGGAAATTTGCTTTGGACACACATTGCTGCGGCGCTGCTAAACCAAATCATTCAAAATGCATCTCATTTTGCTCATGGCTTTGCCACCAATTTGTTATATAATTGATTACAACTATTTACACTGGCTTTCTATGGAAAGTACTAAACCTGAAATCATTCTAATGCATTATTTGTTCAGATTCTACATAATGTATGAATAATTACTCTCTTTTAGTGTGCCCCTCCAGGCTTGGTCATTAAATAGTGTTTTGCAGAATGGCATAAACAAATGTCTGAGAAGAGCCACTAAAATGGTGCTGAATCCAATTACCTGACATATTTTTTGATAAAGGTTTGGGTTTGGTGATCATTTAAGTGGATATTTTTGTCAAATCAATTCAGATGTATGATCTAGGGTGCTACCTTTGACTCAGTGAAATGTTGATGAGCAGATGACTCGTTTACAATTGAAGTAATCATAATGTTTTAAATGAACTTTTATCATTTAGAATGACCGACGGTAAATATTATCTCAGTTTGAATTCCATAAATCTGACCTGAAGTTATTTGAACCTTTATTAACTTTGTTTTAAAGTTTCAGATGATAGTTATGTAACTGTCATTGCTGGAGTCATAAAAGTGTTAGAGCTTCTTTTCGGCCCATCAAGCATTATGTAAGCAGAAACGTGCATCTCTAAGTGCTTCTCCCATCTCCTGTTACAGGATGGCCATCCAGGTTGACAAGTTTGACTTTGAGAGTCTGCCACAGCCAGACCAGGAGACTGTTCGCTTCAGTAACCCCAAACAGCTGGAGGAGGAGCGACAGCATGCCCAGGGCTGCCAGATCAACAGCAAGCTGGGCATCTGTTGGAGCATCATATCCTTTCAGTGGCTACATGTGCTGCAGAGCTTCATCTCCATCATTGCTTTAAAGACAGCAGATAGAGGTGATCCAGATTGGGAATGTTCTGAACCAGGTAACAGGTAATGATCTCCACTAGTTTCACGCAGTCAAACTGATTCTGTCAGCTGCTGGATGTTGTTTGTTGACATCAGTCAGCTCAGTGATACAGCACATCTGGACACTTCATCTGGAGGCCTTCTGGCCAGTAAGCAACGTGTTTGCCGGGATTGACAGATGGAAGAGCGTATGGTGAAGCCCTTGCTACTCTGACAGTGTGAAATGATGTCTTAGTGTGTTTGTCTGTGGGTGTGTAATTGTGATGCATACTGGCATCAACATGATGTAACATCTTCTCAAAGCTCCTTGTTTGTGGGCAAACACTGTGGTCTGTGTAAGGTAGTCTCTGACTTCACGTCAGCATGAAGCCCTCAGGAAGAGATTTCATTTCATACTGTTCAACACACTTCGATCACGAATCAAAAATGTATAAGTATAGACTTGACATGGAGGTGCTGATGTTCTGTGGAGTTGCTAACAGACACTATACTGTCTTAAAACCCTCTCTCCTTTTTGTTGGTCCGTTGTTGAGCTCAACATTGAACTTGATTAGTGCATGTCAGTGAGCTTAAATATTAGGACCTCTCATAGATGAAGCAAAGAGTCTTCATTCTTTTGTAGAAACAGCAAATGCCAGGATGTGAGAGTTGGTTCTTATATTCACTTTACTCTTGGGGTCATCTTTTGTATCTTTGTGGTCGTTAAATGTCTCTTTGTGGTTGTTTTGTGTCTCTTTGTTGTCATTTTGTGTCTCTTTGTGGTTACTTTGTGTCTCTTTGTGGTTACTTTGTGTGTCTTTGT
>NW_007578153.1:198102-210897 GCF_000690725.1 Stegastes partitus | reverse complement strand
TTTTGTGTCTCTTTGTGGTTACTTTGTGTGTCTTTGTGTTCGTTTTGTGTCTCTTTGTGGTCATTTTGTGTCTCTTTGTGGTTACTTTGTGTGTCTTTGTGGTCATTTTGTGTCTCGTTGTGGTTACTTTGTGTGTCTTTGTGGTTGTTTTGTGTCTCCTCGTCATATTGTGTCTCTTTGTGGTCATTTTGTGTCTCTTGGGATCATCTTTTGTCTCTTTGTGGTCATTTTGTTTTTCTTCGGGGTTGTGTTGATTGTGTTCTTCATCGTTTTGTCTCATTTTCTTTTTTTTGTGTCCTTGTTTTGGTCATTTTGTGTGTCTTTTTGTTTGTTTTTTGTTGCTTATTGGCGATGTTGTGTCGATTTGTTGTGCATCTCTGTGGTCAGTTTGTGTCTCTTTGAGGTTGTTTTGTTCGTTTGTGATTATTTTGTGTCTCCCAGTTCATATTGTGTCCCTTTTTAGTGGCTGTATTGCGTCTCTTTGAGGTTGTTTTGTGGTTTTTTTTGTGGTCATTTTGTGTCTCTCTCTGGTCATTTTGGGACAGATCTAAAGACATAAGCCAGTGGGTTGAAGTATAATTGAAACTGTAGGGCTTGTAGGGAGTTTTTAGTCACGATGGAGGGACGACCTACTGGCAGTGGTCTGAGGGCAGATAAACCATGAGCCCAATGGGGCAAGTCTGAGATGTAGTGGTTCTTCACAACTTCCAGGACTTAAAGAATGCTGCTTTAAATGTCTATTGCCTGATAGCACAGGGCAGCGTCAGAGATCTTGTAGAGTCCATGCCTCAGCTGGTCCCAGTTGTTCAAGGTGGTATATGCAAGCACCAACTGCATTAAGCCAGGAGTCGTCATGACATTTCAGCTCATCTGTTGTTGATCTCCATGATGAAGATGTGTGGAACCTTGGTAGCCTTTTAATTCCAAATGAACAACAAACTGAGACAACGCAAACAAAACATTCACTATGAAAACCACGAACATCTCCTTTGTGAAGTCATTTTCTTAATCTTTAACAAAGCAAGGAATCATTTAGAGATTTAAATCGTTAGCTAGGAAGTGAGTCCTGCTGGGTTAAATCAGCTAATGTTATACGTCTGGTACCGCTTTTGCATCCAGACTGTGGAGTTTGGAATGTTATTTTTTTTTTTCTCTAAGCCTGTGTAATAACCAATTTCAGACAGAATAACCTCCACATTTACACAGACATCCTTCATCTGTTGAAGTGGTGACTGCCAACCCAAACATCTGTGCTTCCACCGACAGTGTAAACGTGTTCAGTTCCACTCCGCCACCGCAGTAATGGTGGCAGAGCTTTAGAGCGCATAACATAATCAGCTGCCAGATTCATCTATAGTGCCTTGTATCAGCCCATCACTCATCAGTTGGCAGTTACCGGTGCACACATTTACAGATTTAAGAAGTGCCTGTCAGATTGTTAGTGAGCATGGTAAGCAATTAATGATAAATCCAACCTCTGAGCGACTGGAGTTGCTATTATATTTCTCCTTTTTGTGAAGGCGTAAACACTCCCATCATTATGTGCATTGTTTTATCTACCAGTAATTTGGCAGCGTGTAGGCAGGAATGAAGAAAGAAAATGACATACAAATGTGTTCCTAGCAGCACTCCCTTTTCTGCAGAAAAAAACAAAACAAAACAAAAAACAACACCTGAAAAAGTCGGATCATTTTCATCCAACATACAACAGATGATGCCAATTTCTGAAATTCTTCTTAAGCTGTACAGCACGTACTGATGTTATATACAAACAAATTCTGCAAGTGCTCAGCAGACAGTGAAACAGCCGCTGTGATTTTTTTTTTCTGGGCTATAGGGACAAACAAAAAACAGAGAAGCCTTGAGGGAATTTTCAGGCCTAAAAATACAGTCAATCTAATTGAAAAGGACCTATAGAGATCTCTCAAGTGGAAAATTGAACCAACATTTCTCATTTGCAAATGAATGCCTTGTGTTCAAATACAACTCATTTGGATGGAACATAACTTCTGTTGAGTCAGTTACTAATTCAGTGTCAATGGACCTACGCTGCAAATGTCACATTAAGTCTTGATGCAATCTTTCCCTGCACAGAGAAGCATTTCTCTCTGCAGACAGTGACTCAACTATCTAAAATCATTGGACGAGCACAACGAAAATTTTTGCTTTGGGCTGGATTTTCCCTTCACAACATGAAAAACTAGAGAAATCAAAGATTTGATTACACTGCATGTCACCCTCAGAAGCACTCACTTGGCCTTGAGCAAAGTAACAGTCATTTTAATTTGTAATTTATGAGCTTCCCACAATATTCCTCCTGTTTTGTTGTGGTGCTCTGTAGCGATTCACTCATAGGGAATGGCTTTGCCATGTACAGTACAGGCACAGAACAGATGAGATGAAACATGGATGGTTTATGTGCATCTTCCCCTTTGAGTTGGTCACAGCCAAGTCCATGAATCATCACTGAATCACACCACAGTATGGAAGTTCATTTTTCTCTCAATAGCCATTTTAAGCGCTCTAAATATCTACTCACTAGTTAGTTATTATTGTAAAGCTGTCATTGCCAGTATAATACATCCAGATTACAGTTTCGCTAGAGCCAGAAGCAACAGAATGATATTTTAAGTATGTCTGACGTAAATGGACACCAGTGCAGTAAAGGACTTGTTTTAAATTGTACAGATCACCTCCAAGGCCCTGTGCTCAGCTGTACTCTTACGGCAGTATGATTTGCATCATTTCTCTAAACTTCTCTAAACTAAACTTAGGTGTAAATATCTTTTTTCTGACTGTTAAGACAGTAGGCTCAGCCAACCGTGTCCTAATACAAGGAGCTACTGAAAAAGTAGCATCACAAATAAATAGCTTCACACATTCTGTCAGCCCAAAGTGGGCATGATGAATCAATTCTCCAAGCATCACTCTGGAGGCATTTCTGTTTCAAATAACTTGAGCAGAACTGGGAAATTGTGGAGAACTGTGCTGCATGACGTACAAATTATTCTGGGCAACAGACAGAAAAGTGCCAAACTCCCAGTGATTATTGACAATAAGTCATTGGCAGAGTTTGTATGATTGCTCAGTTCCGTTGCACGTTTGGGGGAATCATAGTAGAATGTGAAGTCAGTCTTTGCTGTGGTTCTTAAATACAATTTAATTTATTCAACTATATATTCCAAGACAATTTTCAAGACATTGCATTTGTTGTGCAAAGGTGTGATAAAAGTTTCCGCAATGCAAATCCACAGAACATATCCCTGTGCAACAGTGTGCTGTCAGAAACACAGCTGCTCTTTGTGCAGTGGGTCGGTAGAGATTATAAACATCCCCATGTTATGGAAGATATCCGTTTGAAAGCGGACTTGTTTGAGGGTCCTTCGAGGATTGCAAAGGAAACTCTGATGCTTGGGCTACTGATCATGGTGCCGCTGTAACATCCAGGTTGTACAACTATAAAACAGGCTGTAGCTGCTTCGTGCTTCTGTTACTTAACACTTCCACTGAAGCCTTGAATTAGAAATTCTACATGTTCATGCTTTGAGTGATCAAAGCCACAACACTGTTGCTGTGGCGCTGCTGGGTGGAATAAGATGCAGGTGCATGCTGTGACATGCGATTCATCATGTGGCAGAGGGTTTTTTTTTTTTTTTGACAATCCGAGAGGCGCACTTTTCAGCACAGTATGTTTTGTCTGTCGATGCTTCCTCCCTCCCTCTCTTTCTCACTCTCTCCCCCTGCATGCATACTGTACAAGTACTCTCCGGCAAAGGTTAATAGACACAGGTTTGGTGCTCTGGGCGCTGCTCATCTCGCCCATTATTCCAAATGTCAGCTGTGTAAATGATCAGCCGTGTCCTTATCATCACATATTATCTGGGTAATTGCTCTCTGACAACCATATTTGTTTTGATGCAGTATTCATACATTGATAGCCTTCCCTGCGATCAATTTAATGCTGTTATTATAGAAACATGCTCCCCGTGTACCTTTGACTTCTAAATGAATGCGTAACACAAAAATTACATGATGAGGCTAGCCGCGGCTCCATTTAATGCTTCTGCTAATATTACTACTCTCTAATGTGTTTTTGGCTGCTTTGGCAGTGTTTTCAAATTAATTTTATGGTTTCTGTAATATGAGGAGCATGCATCCAAACATTTAGTATGTGCTCCGTAAGAAGCTCTCAAATCTTTAACAACACCTCTCTCTCAAGTAAATTAGGCCCTTTAATCATCTGGTTGAAGAGCGTTCGCAATTCTGTGTTCTTTCAGTGAACCCAGGATTTAGGCGTCTGTGTAGTGAGATGCAAGTAGCAGACTTATATTCATTTTCTTGCAGCTGATGCTCGATGACTGACTCGAGTTTGTTCTAAATATAACAATTTATATTAAAGTTCTTTTTTTTTTTTTACATTTGAGCAAATATGCATCATCCGACTGTTCTCTTACATCCTGCCTAGGAAAGCTACAGAGGAGATATATATATATTACAACATATTTAAAATAAAAGTATTTAAAGTGGCATGACAAGACACTGAAAAGAAAGGAGAATCACTGTCCACACAGAAAGATCAGTGGAAGCTGTAGCACTGACCTTACAGGCCCTACGTCTAAATCCAAACGGCTGTTTTTCAAAAGCCAGTACTTGACCCCCCCCTCAACCTTGCTTGTATTTTTAGCTCAGGCTCAGTGCTTGATCCGATCATATTTTTCATTTGCATGCCTCCTCCAGGTCACCCCAAGCAAACACAGATTTATCATTTTCTACCTCTACACAGACAACACACTGATTTATCAGTGCTGTGACCCTGCGAACCTTATTCAAAAAGTTGAATCCTTACAAAAGAGTCTTCACAACATCATAAGTGGGTGTCTCAGAATTTCCAACAGCTAAATAGTGATAAAATGAACACATTAATCATAGCTTCAGACAGTAGAAATATCTCTCCGTAAACCCGCAATGCAGGAATCTTAGCGGCATCTCTTGCTGTAGCCTTTGCTGAAGTAAACACATTAAGTATATGGTTCAAGATTGAATTTTCCAAAAAAACCTGGCAAATGTAATTCACACCTTTAGCACCTGCATCTGTAAATAAACCCAGTTCTTTTTATTCATTTACATTTCCCCTTCAGGTCATCATATTCACAGACCTAATAGTCATGTCCACTTATATGCAGATGATACCATGGTTTACCTCTGTTTCTTTTTTTTAATCAAACACTGGTTTACTGATCCAATGATAACTGTCTTTGCTAACTACTAATAAAAAACTATTACTACTAATAAAAAAGTAAAATTTACCAAAATAGAACAAACTAAATATTCTCTGATATGAAATAAATAAGATGCGGCATTTAAAATAATTACATGTGCAAAAGGTTTTTTACTATTAATGGTTAAACAGCAAATGCATTGAAGAAGTTGTGAACACCTGTAGCTGTTGTTTGTTTATAACAGACAGCAATAAGTTGCTGTCCTGTGGGGGAGAAATGTGGATTTCCAAATTGATTTCTGTATACACAAAATAGTTCAGCACGGGCAGCAGCTACATTTTCAGTACTAATACATGTACCATTACACTGCTATATAATGTCTTTCTCTACCTTTATTATTTTCTTGCTGCCTTTCTGGCTCTGGATGTCGATAATCTGTTTAATTTGTTACAGTTTTAGCCTGTTACATATAATATATTTTTATATAATTCAGTGTTCCAAGTGATGTGTTTTACATGCTTCAATATCGAGCAGATGTTCCCATGTTGTATAGTCCTTTAAATGCCCCAGTGCCTTTCATGCTACAGTCCTTAACCACACCCACCCATCCTTGCGTCGCCGTGGAGAGGCCAGTGTGGAGGGAGTCCTCAACCAGCTGGTCCTGGAGCACCTTCAGCTCGCTCCTCTGCAGTGGGGTGAGTCTCTTATGTGTGGCATGATGGGATGTGATCACTCACACCACCGTCACGGTTGGAAGTTTGTGAACGCGATGCAAGACGTCATATTTTTCCAGTGAAGAATGAAGTGAATGAAAAGAGAGAAAAAAAAAAGTTTTACCCACATTGTGACAACAGTTCTCTGTGGATTTTGGTGTACCATCCATCTTCATGTTGAAATGAAGTCTCCTTTTTATGTTTGCTATCAACATGTTTGTGTGCCAATCACAGTTATCGAGGTGGTTGCATGGCTATCTCTTCACCTGCCAGTTAGTGCATAAACGTACAGTGCTGGTCTCAAGCCATGTTTTTTATTTGCATTCATAATGGCCTACAGGCTATTTTGGAGAAGTGTAGACAGCAGCTTGGGAAATGTGTGAATCACTGGGGACATGCAGAATTTGTAGGAGCACTCTTCGGTCGCACCATCTGTGATCATCCTCTGAAATCACTTTTGATTTACTGCGGGTGTTTGTTTTCTGAGATTCCTGGCCTCTCTTTGGGCACTGCCAGCATTTTGATTAGTCAGCTGGGGCTGTCCTGCTTTTGCAAAGAGAAAGCAATCTGCGAAATGAAGCGACACAACAGATCAAGCATGGAAATGCAAGAATCTATTGGGACATAAATGGGGGGGGGCGGGGGGATCAAGAGCAAATACTTCACTGGATTCACTGTTCTCCAGATATTTTGGCATTTGACATACATTTCCTTCAGTTAAATAGCATTCCCTGGAACAAAGCTTTTGTAAAGATGTTTGACATGCACCCCTCATTAGACTGATGCATGACGTGTGCATTCTCAGTGCAGACTTTGGCAGTGGCTGCTATTTCCTCATGTCTTCATTTCTGCAAAGGTAGTTATGCAGTTCAAGCTTAAGCCTTTGCAAGGCTTGCTGATTGTGAGCCAGATAATTTGCCTCAGCCCATTAGGATGCCTTTATCAGGGTTGCCAAGACTATCACAGGCTCAATTACGGGTATAGTTCAACCATTTCCCCAGTGTCTAAAATCGTTAGTCCAATTGGATGCTTTTAATGCAGTTGTTGCTCTGTAAGCCTCACACTGTCGGAGCCGCTGTAGATGAATGTAACTTGCTTGTCAAAAATCCCCACTGTAGTTGTGTTTAATTGCTGTGATGTTCGTCCCAAGAGATTTCAGTTGTGTTGATGCAATTTGTCTTGTCTCAGATTGTAACAGGACAACAGTGCATTTTAAACTCACCTTTAATAACGTAGTCATTACTCCTGATTGTTGAGTCAACCTCCTTCCACTCATTTTAAACTATTGCAGCTCTAAAAATCAGACCGTGTTTACCTTTTCTTTATTAAAAAAAAAAAGCAAAAGCTGTGGACCTAATGAAAATGATAATCTACCATCAGCAATCTCCACACTGATGCACCTCATCATTTTTTTTTCTATTAGTTTGTAAACTAGTTTAACTCATCCAGGAGGGCTAGACTCTATCTCAAAGGTGCTTTAATCAAGCTCTCACTCCTCAAGTAAAAACATTTTGTTATTAATCCTAAGCGCTGTCATCTTGCCAACTCCACTGCACATTTCATGCAACTTTCTCTTCCCATTGCTAATTTTCAAAATTTGGTACAAGAGACAACTTCCGAGCAGCAACCTGCACACTGAAAACAATAAGTTTTGAATAAGATTTGGATCGTGCAAGAAGGGAGGCCTGCTTGGTTCTTTCAGTTAATTTGCCATTTTCGTGACTGCTCACCTCCCTGCACCCATATATATGTAAAATTATGTTGAAGTGCAGCCACACCAGTCTGAAAAGATAGACTCATCATTACAAGACCATTCCAAGATGTCCTTAATTTTCTAGTCACAAATGCTGTAATAACTTCTTTATTTGTATTGTGTTGGATGCTTTTTTTTCCCCATTTGTCTTAAAGTGGTTGCAGAAAGTGATCACCTAAACAAATGTAATGTCCTTGCCCACAAGAAATGTCAAGTAAACATAGAGTTCACGAGATATTATCACACAGCTGATGTGAAATGGCAGCACAAGATTTGTGCTGTTTGAAAATCAAATTGTTCTGTACGTCATGACAGTCAAGATGAGTGGATTTTATGTTGAGCGCTTCTCTGAAACATTAGGTACATTTTTAGCAAATTCAAATGGGGTTGTCTGTCAGTAATCATCTTCTGAAGGTGCCAAAGTCTGTCTTGGGAGTCATTTCCTTCCCTGTGCCACCCCACGATAGCAATGTTAGTTCTGTTCCATGGCATCCAGCAGTCAAAAAGCCTGAGGAGAATAATGCATTTCTTTGGCAATATTTTGAACACTGGAGTGCAGTGTCTGTGTGCTGAGCAGCTCAACGATAAAACGGGCATGAACATATATGCACGGCCTGCACGGAGATAAATTATTGACGAGGACCTTTGCTGCTCACTGTCTGCGTGTTCAGTTTAGAATCACGCATGCATTAAAAATAAAGATGCAGAACTGAGTCCAGCATTTTGTGTTACGTGCAGCCTGTTTGAGTGGATTTGTAAACAGTGCAGGTCCACTCGTGCCATTGGCTGCGTGGATGGTTCCTTAGCTAATTGAGGAAATCCTTCAGCACCACTTGGACAGTCAACATCCATCTGGCAAGTATACATTACATTTTTTGGAGGATCATCATTCTGTGAAGGACCATCATTTCCTGCTTTTCTACACAATCGTAATCGCTTCCAGGTCAGCTTTCAATCAGAGTACTTGAGCACACGGCGTCCTTCTTGACAAGTAGCGTAAGAAGCCTAACATGTAACCGTGAGAGTGGCTCGAATGAGAATCGAAACATTTGTCGCCCTGTTATCTGATATCTAAATTGGAGGAAACTATCATGTGTTTCTTTTTTTCAGTACACAGGGGCGTCCTATAATTTCAATGAGATGTAGTGAGAATGGTCAGCTTTATTAGCACCGGGAAAAGGAGAGCATCGCTGGAGGCCAATAAAAATGTCTGTCATAATAAAAAAAAAATCAAGATGCAGACATTTAAAAAACAAACTCAGAAGCGCATGGTAGTTAAAAAAAATATATTAAAAAAATGGATAAAATTAAAAAAGTTAACCGTGTGTGACAGGCTGTAGTTACTAGACAGAGGCTCTGTCATCGCTGCCTGAGCCGAGCCAGCTGTGTGCCATGAGAAACTTGATGCCTCTTTATGATTTGCTACCATAGAAATCCATGAATATTTGATCACACAGGTTCCAGTAAATGGAGAACATGGAAAGTGCCAGAATCTGTTTTATGGCTCTCTGTTTGTTTACAAGCTCATTATTATTATTCAATGGGGAGCAAACAGAGGCCATTAGTAAATGATTCTACCTCTGGGCAGAATCAGTCCCACAGTCATGTCAGCAGTGCTGCAATAAAGTGAGATCATATATGATGAAATTCACAACGATATTACGAATGAATAATGCAAGTATGTTTTTTTTATAATTAGTTGTTATCATCTTGCTACTGCTGAGTTTCGTTTTCTGAGGTTCAGTGAAATAACTGTAATTCACTGAGTGGGCCAGAAGGTAAAGCCGATTACTTTTATGTTTATGTCGTAAGCCTTCCTTGAAAGAAGAGAAAAATAACAACTTGTATGGTAAACACAAACACAAATGAGTGGGCTGTATTTTCTTTGTGCCGTCTAGAGTCTCTTACAGAGCTTTTACCACTTAAAATATGTGGACAGCTTAGACATTATTTTATGCCTCTTTGTTTGACTTCACAGAAGGTGTGATTCTTCAACGCCGGCTGTTATGTTTTTTATCTATTTTTGGGGGTTGGGAGGGACAAGATGACATCAACACACTGCTGTGTCTTCAGTCCACCAGGCACATTTACAGCATAATTATTTTATAGACATGTTATATAGACCTTGAAAAACCCTGTAAATATGATTGATTATACCAAAGACTACCGCAGTTGGAATTGATATGAGGTCGGATTGATATGTTCCTTTTTGAATGTGAGTACTAATTTCAAAAGGTTCCCGCTGAGTTTCTGTGCATTTCATAGTCATTTAATTTTCTGCTCCAGCAGTCTGTCATTCTGTCACAGATCCTGGAAAACAAGTCCACTAAACTGTACACACAAGCTATGGATTTCATAGCGCTGCTGAAAGGGGGAGAGGCTCTTTACAGCCTTAATGTCAGCAGAGCAGCCTTGGAGAATCTCAGCTATTGTTTTGTTTTTTATTATTATTATTTTATTTTTTTTCACAAGGCTGCTGGCTGACTGGTTTAATTATCTGTGACAAAAATGTTATTGTGCTTCCAAAAACTATGAGGAGTACTTGTCATCCTTTAAATTGGAGAACTCAGAGGAAAAAAGTTTGGTAGGGGGGCTACGGGATGGAACGCTCTCAATTAGATGACATGGATATCCATGCTAATGTTTCATGGGAAATATTTTTATCAAGATCCTATCGAACCACACGTTTCCTTATTGTCTCTATTACAGTCCATGATAGACGGTAGATTGTTGACATAATGCAGCAGGGTGGCAGAAGTTAGTTTAACCAAAGTGAACTACAAGGTTTTGGTGTATGTAAATGTGTCGAGAAATAATTTTTTCAAAGTTGATATTGTCAGGTCCAGTCATATGGATGTGGTCAGATGGACTTGTGGGGGTGTTCTGGGGTATCTGAGATGCCAGCAGTGAATCCTTGGGACCCTTTTCGTTATGGTTTGGAGTCTATATGTTTGTTTGATGAATCCCACAGATGCTCGATGAGGTTGGGATGTTGGGAATTCGAAGGTCGGGTAAATACCTTGGGCTGCTTGTTGTGTTGGTCGAGCTGTTTCTGAGCTGAGTGTGTGTTTGGTCTGCAACATAGCTGAGGTGGGTGTCAAAGTAACAATGAGACGGTTACCAGGACCAAAGGTTTTCCAGCAGAACACTGCGTTGTAATGAGATGACCAGGGTTGTCAACCTGTCAGTGGTTTTAATGTTGTGGCTCATCAGTGTGCAGTAATTAAACCCTATAGAGTTTCCTTGTAAACAAACAGTGATATTTACATTCATTTACTTTCTCACTGCAGTGTTTTGTGCTCACGTTTGAGAGCTAGCGAACGTTTGTGATGTGATTCTTCCTTATTAAAACTGCCATGGAACCAAACACTGCACCAGAACACTACTAACAACTCCATGTATAACCTTTAACCCAATATGTATGATGCTGTACACAAAGAACAATTTTGTTAATATTCAGTGGAACTAAAAGTTTTTGGATGCACTTTTATGGAGTGTAACCCTGTTGCTGGTAGATCTCTTCTTCCCTCCACAGCAGTTATAATGCCAGAACAGGTGGTATCATTTGCCTTTTTTTTTTCTTTTTTTTTTTTTTTTTTGCAGCCTGGCATTATGTAAATAGCCCCATTGATTATAGCTCCTCGGCTGTCAATTTGATTAAAGCCAAAGTGGCCCACCTTGTGATAGGAGTCGCTGTGTCAACTTAATGGAGTGTAGCTAAATAAACAGTCACTGGGCCAATCACGATGATCAAGAGAGCACGAGGTCTGTATCAGTGTCCTGACACTTTTAAAATGGGATTAAACCAAGATGATCCTATGGGCAAAATGGCATTCTTTTAGCAGAAAACAGGAATACTTTACTGCAACTAAGTGTGACGAGTAGGAAAAAGGGAATGGATTCTGTACTTAAAGCCACACGATAATATATTGGAACACATAAAGCATTAAGGAAGCTGCCAGCAGCAGAATATATTATGTCAAATTTAAAAAGACTTAAAATATTTACATAAAATCAAGAGTCTGAAATATATGCATTATTTAAATGTATTTGTCACTGACAAATCTTATGCTAATGATGATTTTTTATTTATTTATTTTTTGAATAATGGTATAAGTGATCGATAAAACGCTCTGCTGTATCCAGCACTCATAATAAACTGCATTAATTTGGAGCTGCATTCAAGCGGCTCTGGACAGGCTTTGGTTTTCAGTATCGTCTCCCTGTTCAGCGCTGTAACCAAGCAGTGAGATGGAAAACAGCAAACCTGAATGCGGACTTTGCACCCATTCCCTCCTCTCCCACCCTCAGTCTGCCACCAGGAACCCATCTCAATGGAATACAAATTCACCCATGAATGGAAAGACAAATGTTTAGCCTAGCAGAGAGATGGAAAGAGAAGGGCGGGGGCCCTGCTGTAAAAGGCGAAGAGATAATTTAATAAGACAGCACTTCTGAACCGACTCACACATTTTTATTCCCCTCCTTCTACCCTACACACATACACACACACACACACACACACACACAGATGGACATTTGGAGCAGTCACAGACAGTGGCTTTTCAACACACACAGGGGACGCCTCATGAAATAATATGCCTTTAAGCTTTTGTCAGGTGCTCAGTTGCCATGAGTGCTGCAGGTTTGACAAATAGTGCTGCCAAACAGCCCAGACTCGCCCAACGCTGAAGTCCCGTTGTGGCGATGGTGATTAGAAGTGCTGATCTGGGAGAGAGGATGGGAACGAATCCATGCACGGCTGAAATGAAAGAGAAGTGTTCTGACTGCACCTGTAGCTGGTAATATGTCACATCTGTGAGCACATCAGTTCCAGGCTCTTCAGCAGTTATCTGCACAGCAGTGATAGGGCCTCTGGGAGATGGTAGTAAGCCTTCCTAAAGCCCATCTTACTGTAAGAGATCAGTGCAGTCTGCCACAAAGCTCTGAGGAAGGCAAACTCACCCCAGGGCTGTTATGCATACGCATGTTTTATTATTAGATATGCTTAGACGGCACCAAATTTTAGCCGTGTGACACACTGCTGACCCGTGCAGTGTGTGCACCACGTTAAGATTAGGTTTAGAAAATTAGTGAACAAATTTGATTT
>NW_007578153.1:175828-197311 GCF_000690725.1 Stegastes partitus | reverse complement strand
TTTCTGCCAGGACACAAACACACACATTTACCATCACACCTTACCACCCACCCACTGGAGTGCAGATAAGCTTACATTTGCAGCGGGTGTGTCCCATTTAGCTGACTGATGGGCGCTATGAGGAGCTCTTGGTAGGCAGTGGCTGATTTATCTGCTTGTTTTTCAGCTCTGTCACCCGGGCTCTGTCAGCGACCATTTTAGAGGTCCTGTTGAAGTCAGAGCAAGATAGCAGGACGACTCACACCTTTTCGGTAGGACTCACTCTTTCTCCAAAGCCGGAGCCTGTAATTCACAGAGGCAGTGCTGACTCAGATGGACTGAGACGGGTGTGTGGATGGAGACAAAGATAGTCATACTTGTCATAATCGTGAGGTAGCATCACCCTCAGAGTCTTAGAAGGCTTCGTCTTCTCAGGTAGAAGGGGCAGATAATCAGCCAGGTACTGCCGATTGTTTTCCAACCAGGTAATTAACTCATTATGGATGTGAGTAATGATTTCTGCACAATGTACCAGGTTGGATTACCATAACACAAGACTGTTTAACAAAGCATTGTTAATACATTTTTACCACATTAGGGGAGCAAGCATGAAAGGATCATTTGTTCTACTTTGGATGGAATCACCAGTCTTATCCTATCACCCTGGTAGCTTTAATGTGGAAATGAGAGCAAAGAGTACGGCAGCCCACTCTATGATTGCCTATCTAACCCTTTCTTTTTCTCTCTCTGGCCCTGTGTGGATCAAGAGTTAGCACATTTAACAGGCTGGGAGCGTCTGTTTATGGGGCATTTATCATGGCTACAGAACAATCCGGGCTGTCAGTGCGTCAGTTTGGGTGAGCTGTGGATATAAATCAAAACTCCTCCGGCCTGCCATAGATAGCACACTACACACTCACCCATTCATTTAGACTGGTGGGGTGGGAGACAGAGGAACAGAACGGAAACCCGAGTATAAAAGAGGCACAAAGTAAAGTTGCAAGAGATTGAATTGTGCCGAGATCGTGAGACTCTATTTTTAGACCAGTGATAAATGGGCAAACAATGTAATTTGTCTGAATTGTATACGGCAAGAAAGAGCATGTGCAGAGTTAAAATACTGTCGGCCTCCGTGTGCCGATTCATGCCACACTTAAAATAATTCAACCACTTCTAATCATCTAATTTGTCTGGTTAAATGTAGTCCATCTAGTTTTTACAATATGGCTTCAGCACCTGTTTAGGTACCCCTTCATGCTTCCACCCCCTCCCCACCATTTTCCAAATGTATTTTCAGCTTAAACCTATTTCTCCCGCCTTGCCTTCAATCAAATGAAAACACCTCCTTTATTGATTTCTTTAGAGGAAACAAGAGTATCCCCAACGGCTGCCTTTTCATCCCTGAAAGACAGATTACCTGACATTTCTAAATGCAACCAAGTCCAGCCTCTGGTTTCATTGTGAGCATGTTGCGAGTGCTTCACCGCATTATTTCAAGGGCTACTAAAAAAAAGAGAGAATTTTGTGACACAGCTGTTTCCACCTGCTGCGGGACAGAGAAATGTGTAACGCCGTGCTATTATGCTTGGCTCTGCACCATCAATCCTCAACTGGGAGAAGCACAAACATATCAGCGGTGGACTTGATGTGTTTAAGTTAAGACTGTTATCTTCTGCAGCAGTAGATGCCTGCCGTGGTTTTACATGGCTGCAAAATCGATCTCTCCTAGCTCAGAAATATTCACATACATGAAAAATTTGGATTTACAGTGAATTTTTATGTGACTAGTATGTTCCCCTGGCTTGGAATGACGTAAACAACTGACAAAAGATGGTAAGCCACAGCATATACATTTACTTGGGTGCATGTACTAATTATTCTGTACCTCTTTTATTTACGTCAACATTATCGCAATAATATTCCTTCTTTAAATACAGTGCACAAAAGGGAGTCTCATGCTTAAATCTTGAGTCATTTGTTGTTATTCAACGACAACCCTTTCAGCTGTATTCAGTGTGGGAGCACACAAAACCTTTGGCTTAGTCCGTGGTGACATGGCTGTCAACTTGGACCCAGTTACAGTGGGATCCAGTCCACAAGCATTTTTCTGCAGGTTTCAGGCATAATTCTTGGATATCTGCAGAGCCTGCCATTCTGTTTGACGATGGTGGGACGTGACACAGCCCCTCAGAGGGAGAAGCCACTCCACTGCATCATCTGTCGCTATTGATCCTCCTCAATGATGCTCTGGTGCCACAGACTTGTAATCAGATCTTTTCCCACAAGTGGAGCAGCTCTTGTGTTTTTTTTTTTTTTTTTGTAGACTGCTTCTTACAGTTTGTAGATGCTGTGAAATCCGTTTATGTCTCCCACAATGAAATCGAGGAAAGGAAGTTTAGAAAGTTTTCTGTCTTTTTCTTTGTTTGGCCATCCATCATGTGAAGTACCTAAGACGTAGCTGATTGGGATCTGGATAAACCTGGGCGAATGTGATTTCGCACAACTTTGTCACAACGGTCTCAAAATTGCATTCTTCTGCTGGGAGCGTGCTGCAGTTGCACATCAGAATGTGTGATGTTGTTTACCATTCGTGCCGGAGGGAACTCTACCCTGTATTTATAGGATGTGTTTGTTTAGCTGATACTCATACATGGAACTGATGCATTATTACTTAGATTGGCTTTGTCTGTCATTGCTGAGAGCTTTTGAAGTCCCATCACTGTCCATCTGCACCCCTTTCTGACACGCAATACATCTTTTTCCGAGCGGCTGCTAAGAAGCAGGTGATCCATCATGTTTGACTGTGGTGCATCAGATGTTAGCCAGCTAGGGATTCACAAGAACAGCAGCCCCTGACAGCTCTGTGTCAACCTTGTGGGTAACTGACACTTTTTAGTATTCAATGGACTGATCCTGCTCACTCCACTGACAGGTTTCTGGCCCTGACACATACTGGCCATCGCTGCAGCAGGACACCTACTGAGAACCACTGAGTGTACACTGTTACCCTGTCACTCCCCTCTGCCCTGGAATACAAACTGTACCTTCCAGAGGAAGAGGAGTGTGTACACAGGGCTTGCCGCAAAAATAATATGTGCCTTGGTGACAGCATATTATGTGGAGACTTTGAGGCCGAGGAGCATCATTGCAGTATCCTACTGTGCCTGAAAGCACAGGAGCTGTATTTTGGGAAACACTTGACGAGAATACATTGTCAGATTGTCACATTATCTTTTTCTCTCTTTCCCTTTCTCTTTATTTGCACTCTATTGCTCTTTTCTCTTTTTGTCATACACACCCACGCACAAAGAGGAAGTAATTTGACACTGAGTTTAAAACCTTCCATGGCTGCCTCTTATTGTGATGCAAGTAATGTCTGGGGTCAGATACGCTCGCTATGACTGGAATTGCCATACGATAAAAGCTTTATAGCACAAGGGATCCGTTAAAATGGTGCCGGCAGACAACGTGATTAATCAATACAAACAATAGTCATGAAAGCTGCCTTTCCACATTCCACTAACCTCTATCATTAGACCAAGTACTGGTCTAAATGTCAACCTGTAGAAGCTTTCATAGCTGTCAGTAAGAGCACATTACTGGATTCATAGCAGAGTACACATACATTGTAAATGTACCCAAATTGATAGCCAAGTAGCTAAAGAACTTAGTGTTTGTTAACTAGGGCAGGATATCTAGATTGTCATGTGACACTCTGATGGAATCAAGTCTTTAATAATGCATTCATTCAGTAGCACATTAGCAGTGAAGTGGTTTTCCACTCTTTTAGCTTAAATGAGCATCCTGTGTTGATCCAGGCTGTAGTGGGTGCTGTAAGATTGGTAGAACCAAGCGGAGACTCATTAAAAACATGTTTTGGTCAATAGCTCTCTCAGTGGACATTGATTTTCAAGAGATTTGTATCATTTCCTCAGATGAGTCAATATCTACATAGCTGTGTTACAAAAATAAAAAAACACACAGATAACAGTGTAATGATTGTACACATTGCAACTTTAAAGCAGATTCAAGGTATTTTAATCTAAATTCACTGGGGAATAATATGCCTCCTGGCACGTCAACAAAAATACAGCACTAAAATGCTAATATTGACATTTGACCACAGAAAGATGCATTTTTGCGATAATGTTCCTCACTGAATGTTATTTACCATGGCTGCCAGACTTCTTAATGGGTTTGTGTCTATATGGTTTAAACCTTTAGCTTCATCTACAAAGTGTCATCTAGCTTCTAACAAAAGTGTTGATCTTCCAACTGGTAATTTTGAAAATTTAAAAGTAGGGTCAAAGCCTGCCTTTATAGAGAGGAGCAAGAAGCCAAGAACTGTAAAAACGGGAATAGTGGTGTACGCTGTTGGACGATCTCTCCTCAACAGTGCTAGCTGTAGTAGTTGTAGTGATATTTGTATCTGTACACATGATAAGTGAGTATTGTCAAGAAAAAAAAACATTTGAAAGAGAGGTTCAAATCCTGCCTACATGTCAGCATGAAGTGATTGTCGGTTTTGAATAGTAACAAAATAGTCAAACATGTAAATGGCTTCTACGAGCCCTTTGTATATCAACAGAAGTATTTCGCACTTTTGGGAGACCATTGTGCACTGGAGGATCACTGGCACCCCTGAATGTTGACTGAGAAGTTTAGATTGATCCTGCTGGTTTTGCTACTGTCAATTCTGCCAAAATGACACCATTTATTATCACAGCCAGAAACTGTAAAGACCAATATAATTGTTGGGTTTTCAAGGTTCCCACGGTCCTTGAATGCATCATGTGTGACTTGTGTGGGTCAGAAGGGAAAATTAATTAAATCTTCCCTTAAACTCTTGATGTATCTTCAAAGTCTTTCTACATGTCTATTCTACACATCTCACCTTTTCAATCATTTAAACATCAAAGCATGTTATACTTTAGATAAAAGATAGGTGCTTCCAAGTTATCCAAGATCTAGCTATCTCTATTTTTTTTTTACATGAATCAGTATTGAAGCTGTCTGACAACAGCTCGTTGCCCTCAACACAGCATCTCTCCCCTCCTGAACTGGTTGTAACACCTTACTCAAAACACTGGCCACTGATCCAACACATGGCCTTGCCCCGATGCAAGAGAGCACTGCCTGGAAGGGGTAATTAAAAACAGAGCGAGCAAGGTTGCAGAACTTGGAGAAATATTTGGTTTGTAGGCCTGAATGAATTGATTGGCCAGACTCATGTCTAACCCTAGCTGTAGTCACACTCGGGAGCATCTATCCCCTTCATGGAGTCCCATTTGAACTGACTGGTGAAGGGTATTAGAGATTTTTGTTATCGATTAATCTGATTCGACCTAACTGGATTATTTTTCTTGATTAATTGCGTTAGGTAAAAAGAAGAAATTTTTCACAGCTCGAGGAGATAAATTAGACTTCATCGGAATACCCCAAAGGTATTCAGTTACCTGTCGCATCTGATAAATATATGTCCAATGACTAATAGATTAATTGTTGTAGGTCTAACCCTGATGCACACCACTACCATTGCACAAAACAAGTTACCTGGTGTGGTATTCATAAAATAATTGGTATTATATGTATGTAGTGTATTTTAGACATGTTAATGCTCTGACACCCCTGGCCATTACCCAGAATTCATAGAACCTTCATCACGTCTGTTACTCTCACAAGCCAGAATTAGCTCAGCTGTAGTTCCTTTTTTCTGCCTAAAATTGTAAGCAGACTCGTGGCCTTCATTGGCAGCCAAAACAGTGATTCACTGCCGTTTGAACTCTAGCTGCACAAAATTGGAAAAACTGACAATGCACTCCTTTGCTTTTCTGTAGTATATATTCAGCAACATGAAAAGCTTGGTAAATATAGCTCACTGCAAGATGCAGTTTGTGGCCAAAGCATTTCAACCTGGTCCATTTGTCCAGGACGGCAGCACCGTTCTGATACCTCATTGTCTTCAGTTATACAGACTTTTCTCATCCATGCTGTAATCGTGTGAGAAAAGCCATGTGCAAGCAACTTTTCATGTATTAGTCCTCTTTAACGAAGTGGATGATCAGACATATGTAAGACTCCATTGTCCGGCTAAACCACAAGTCCACTGTAGCTGCACTGTGACAGCTTTGTTTCAACTTGTGTCTTGCAGATTTCAAACAGTTCTGGTACGATAACTTCAGAAAAAAACATTACATACCGCTTGTCAAGTGGCTGGATCATGTTTTTAAAACCCTTTTCGGTAATTGTGGATAATTCAGATCTTGTCTTTTGTGAGGTGAAAAATTATTGCATCAGTGATTTCTCTCTCTCTCATTTGCAAGCTCTCATATGGTGTTACATTGGCAAAGGCATCCACAATGTGTCCTCTTTTTGCTTTGGATTGCACTCGCCATACCGTGCTTTGTGGTGCTGTTCCAATGGTAAAAGAAATTAAGCTTCATATAGTAGCAACAATTGCAAAACACCGCCAACAGATTACATGTTCTTGGTCGCCATCTTCGTTTTTTTTTCTCAAAATATTTCCGTACAACTGATGTTAATTGTTCCATCATACCTCAAAGATCTTTCACATTTTTGGGGAGTCTTCAGGAAAACAGGACAGGATAGGAAATAGGATGACTGTAGCTACGTGTAATTTACTAGTCAAGGAATTGCATTTAGTGTTATGTTTTCAATAAAGGAATGCAACCTTTTAACGCATAGTTAGGTGAGTTATAAGAATCACACTATGATGCAATCATCACTTCAGACTAAACCATTCAAAACCAACAAAACTATTGTTCCACATGCAGACACACTGATTTTGAGTACAACACAGAATGCCACTGCTCTGTCACTGACCTTTTGGAATAATCAGTGACCACATACACACACAAAAAGTCATACACCCATGCCACGTTCTGATTCACTGTACGTCCTCCTTTTATCCGACAGGGACGTCCTTTTGTTCTCCTCTTTTGTCTGGACCTGGCATTGTTCTTCCCACCTGGTATTTAAAGACAATCATGGTGCGGCTAATTAGGCTGCAGGGATCCCACTTGCCGGTCTATTTTCATTGCTGACTTTGTCTGCAAACATAATACCGAAGTCTTTTTTTTTCTTAGTTGCAGTGATCACAAGCGGAAGCAACAGCTACTTCTAACAGGTGGCTGGTCTTTTAGTGTTATGAAGATTACACAGCAGGGGAAGGCTTCTGTTTGTTCTGCTGAATCACAGAGAACCATTTTCACTGTGTTCAAATTTTAGTTATCCAATGACACTTCCAGCATTGCTGCCAAATTCCTTAAGGCTTTTTGGTTACTATCCCAGTTCAAAAATATCTACCTCAGTAACTCACACCCTAAAGAGTCCTGAGCTATTGCACTTGCACCTCAGTGCCTGCCAGCTGAAACACCTGCATCAGCTGCTTTGGACTGGATGGAACGATGGTTGGTTTTTCAGGTACCCTTGAGTCTTACAACACTCTCCAATTTGTTTCCATTTTTTTTTGCACCATAAATGTGTCTTTTGCAGCTGCACTTGGCAAAATCAATGTTGATTTCTTTCATGCTAGAATACAAAGCAAAGTAGAGGGCACACTATGTGTTAGGCATTCATTTTCCACTTGGGAAATCAACAAAAATATATATATTTTCTGTGTGTGTGTGTGCGAAATAATTGATTTGATCTCAGCTACATAATCCCCAGTGCAGTGTGTGATCATTACAGGCATGATAATAGGCACTTTTAAATATTAGAATATGAAAATGTATATTTTCCATTTTGCATGTAAATGTGCACTTCTGTGTGTTAGAAGGCATTATGACAGATGTGGTACCGTGAGTATTTGAGAATATGTAGACACATTATAAACTCTGTGACAAAGCTGGTAATATGTTGCAGGTGTAATGCTGATTATCTCCATTGTTGTAGAAGTCCTGGTGGACTGTAAAAAGCTCATTCATTCATATAAAATCATTCCAGGAGACCAACAAGGGTGCAAACAGATAGGGCTCTGGGGAAAAAAAAAGCACCGTTGCCTGGCAAACAAGTTGAAACCGGCTTAACTTTTGATGTCATCTGGCAAAAAAACTGCATCAGTGAAACACATACGTGCAAGTACACATGGATTACTTTGTAACATGACCACTGTTTTTAGCTGTTCAGTGTAACAAAAGCCACAAAAGCCTCGACCCGTTGACACTCCACAGACCTGTGAAGGTGTCCGCAGCAAAGTTTCCACGATCAGACGCTCACGTGCAAACTGTAGGAGCTTTCAACAGTGGACGAGGGTCGGCACAGGTCGTCTGCCCGGTCATTATGTGCAGCAAGCTGTGATGCACTCTGCGTTCTGACACCTTGCTACTGTGGCCAGCAGTAAGATTTTCAGCATTTTGTGAGACAGTTCTTTTGTGGGCTCAGACTACACAAGCCAGGACTCGCTTCCCACGCACATTAATGAGCACCGACTGCCTATAGCCCTGTCGCTGAATCACCTATTGTCTCTCCTTGAGCCACTTTTGGTAGTTACTAACCACTGCGGACTGGAAACACCCAACAAGGCCTGCTCTTTTAGAGATGCTGTAGCCTCACAATTTGGCCCTTGTCGAAGTCACTCAGATCCTCACACTGCACATTTCTCCTGCTTCCAACACACCAACTTCCAGAACTAACTGCTCACTTGCTGCCTAATGCATCCCATCCCTTGATAGGTGCCACTGTCACGAGATAATCAATGTCCTTTACTTCACCTGTCAGTGGTTTTAATGTTGTAGCTGATCAGTCCAAGTGTGTGTGCACTGTGTGTGTGTGTTTGGGGGAAAGTAGCCCACTGCTGCTCCATCCATTTATCCATTTCTTTCTCCCCACGGGGCCAGTGTTGTACTAAATAACGGCGTATGCTCTCAAAGGTTAAGCGGTGAGTCAGAACCAGTGATGACAGGTTGACCAATGAGTCTCAGCCAGGCTGCCATGAAGCAGCATATGAGACAACTACACACACACACACACACACACACACACACACTCGCACAGTGTCATTCTCGCAGCTCACTGGACATTATTGAATTTCTGTGCACTGTTTCTGTAAACTATAAATCTTTCGCCTGTGTTCCTTCTCCAGCATACAGACATTGACTTGGAGAAATTAATGAGGGCTTTACTGCTTTGTTATTTAGCCGACTCAGTGCTCATTTTAGCTCACATGTTTCTGTTGGTGTGTAACTGTACTTCATGATCTGATAAAACAGAGTATCTTAGGTGTATTCACATAACAGAAGAACGTCTGGTTTTGTAGTTTTCTCTGTGAGCTGAGAGGATTAGCTGCTGGATGTAAGAACCACCATAGACTGTATATAAATCATGATGCAGTCTCCAGATCTGAAAATTGAAGCCAATCCTTCACTTTTAATTGTACGAAAGTCTACAAGAAAATTATCCTACTTCTCCCTTGATTTCTTACCTCAGCAAATGTTTTCCTTCATGAGTTTCTGGAGTGAGTTGCTAGTTTCTTCTGCAATCTAGCACAGTGTTATTTAGTCCATTTATAGTGAAATAGATGATCAAAAGAGCATGCATGGCTGCCTTGTGATTGACATTCAGTACATTTGTTGTCCTCAAGTTCTTCAGTCAGAGTCTCACTTGGCACATCTGGTTGCAAAAGACCACAAAGTGCCAAACTCGTGGCTTCAAAGTGGTCAAACCAATACCTCACCTGCCCCTACGTTCATTTCTTATAAACAGCCCATCACCCAGACCTGCAAACCAGATATTATTCACCATAAAGGACAGCTTTACTTAGTCCTGATTTTGATTATTTCTCTTGAAATACCGTGGAATTATGACTTTTTATTGCAAACTAAATCCTCTTCTTCTGTTATAGCCAAGAAAATATTTCTTTTAAAAGCTTCAAATTAGCTGAATAATTACCAACAGAGTCTTACATTCATGCCAAATTTAGAACGGATTGATTTCTGTAATTGTGTTTTAGGTTGTGTCACGTCTTTCAGCACTGAGCAAGTTTGTGAAATCTGATGTAAACCACACAGTCCTGAATATGCACACGTGATACATGTTTGATCCCCTGGAGAGCACATCATAAGTGGAATAAGCAGTTCAGCACCACAGCTGAATATTCATTCCTGTGAACTGATGACAAAGAGTCATGGAGTTTCATCCACAACAAACCAAAGGAACCAATCCTGTCCACTTGCAGAGTGGGGTTTTCTGTATCATTATCCTTCAGGATCAGTTTCTGGTTCGAACATGTGTGGCTGAATTACTCCGATATTACAGCTTGCCATTGTGTAGTGTAGAGTACTTTTACAGTGTCTGATCAGAGTCACAGGTTGCAGTGAGTGGGGAATGGTTGGTGGAAAAAGCAGGAGTTTCATAGATCTCCACATTCTAGAGGAAACATCTAAGCCATGTTACAGAAGTAAGGGATTATTTTTATAGAGCTTGCTGTATTGTGGTCTCAGACTTTACTTAAATGCTCACAATGGAGAAACTTAAAAAGAGGCTGATTGGGGGGGATCCATGCAGTGCTTTGTTATTGGATCTCTGTGCTATTTATGGATTCACCAGGACAATTTTGAGATCCTTACAAGGTTTCTTGTAGATTTCAGGTGGTGAAGTCATAGGAAAGAACTCTGAAGCCTTCGCAACTTCTTTTGCAAACGATTTATGGTAAAAAAAAATTGTAAATCCTCAAAAATGTTGTAGTTTTGGTTTAGGACATTTGATTGAAATTGCCAGTCTTTAATAATGGCAAGTAATGCTGATAAAAGTCCATAGTAAATCGCATGCACAGTTCTTCTTTTCAACTTTTGAAGTCTGTTGTGGATAATCTGTTGCCACGGCAATGCACCATGATGTCTTTATGTTTTCTCTGCATTAAGCACAGCGTATTCACACCGGTATGTACTCATATAAAGAGATTTATTATTCGTTATAGAGGCATCAGTCTTGCCATGCACAGAGAGAAAGAAGATGAGATGCAGCAACAGCAAAGCAGATTTACTGATTTTCTTATTGATGAATGCACGCAGCCCTCAGAAGCCTTTTGTGTCGAAATATCTCCAGCCCCTTTCACACCGTATCTTTTTTTTGCTGATAAATTTCCTAACATGATACTCCTTTATTCCCTAAAGAGCTCTTACAAAAGAACACCTGAAACCTTGAATACGTGTGCACCCCCGTTTTTTTTTTTCTGTCTCAGAAAGCAATTCCCCAGAAACAGGAGATATGAAATTGTAATTCTGCAGGAGACAAGTGGTATGTGGCGTTGCTCTGAATTATAAATGAAAGCAGAAGGGCCTTAGTTCTGCCTTCCTGCCCGAGCGTGATTCAGACAGTCTGGCGTGAGCAGGACACGGTCACATAACAGGTGGAGACACACACACACACACACACACACACACACATGCATAAACTCTCACAGATTCCAGCATATTAGAATCAGTGGCTCCTTTACAGTTAGTTACAGTTCGATTCGACCAGCAACAGTCTCTAAACTCCAATGATAACTGCTCGTGTGTCCTCTTCTGGATATTGTTTAAATTTAGTATTTGAGCAAACTAAGCCGCTTATAGAGGCCTTTGTTTGAAAAGGCAGTGTTTGAGTTACCTCGTGTGATTGCAATTTAAAGGGGAACGCCGCCTATTTTAGTCATCAACGTGAATTTCAAGGAGTACGATCGCATATGTGTGAAAAGTTGTGTCAAGGTATTTGTCTCCAACCTGAGTTGTGAGAAGTCTGAAAAATTACTGTGTGAGGTGAGTTGAGTCAGCCTTGGTTGGAGGTCAAGGCTCAGTTTGACCATTTAAAGAAGAACCTGTGAGTAGAAAGAAGTCAGATGACCAGACATCAGTACCCACCTTTGAGCATCTCAAGGCTACATTTGCCGCTACGAGCATAACACATCTAAATCTGTTCTTTTGAGTTGAATTGAATTGGGTTGCATTGATGCCGTTGACGTGGAAAAGGAGTGCAGAGAATGAAAAAAGATGTCATCCGTGCATCAGTGTTGATTTATGCACAATGCAAGGAGGTCAAAGCTGATGGATGGAGTCAACTCAGTCACACAGATTCAGAATTCCAGAGCCCAAACAAACATAAGTAAATCAGTCCCGGGACCTTGCTGGGTTGAGCTCTCTGCATCGCTGTATCGTATTACAACCTTTGCCATTGTGTAGCGTGGAGTAGTTTCATGGTGTTCGAGCAGAGTCATAGGTGAACTGATGTGCTGGAGCTGCAGCTCTATATGCCGTCTTGGGAATGACCCTGAACACCAAGTTTCTGCTAATTGCAGACGAGCACCTATTCACACACACACTCGCACACCAGTGAGTGAATGAAAAAAGAAACTCTGGAAAGTGCTAAGGTTAAAAAAAGCACCGTGTTAGCGCAGTCTATTCGCCATTTAACTGCCCCTTCCCTGGTCTTTGTATGCTGTCAATGTTGGGTGCTGCAGAGGGTCTTTTTCTGACAAACCGTGTCTCAGCTTCACGGCCAGTTGGCTGATCTGTGCTCAGCAGACTGCAGGATGTCCCGGTCTGCTGTGTCTCGCTGGTCTGAGGTCAGCATAAACGTGCTGCAGACAGCATGCTGGGCACCTTCAGTGCTGCCAAATGAGCCCACCAGAGTGAAGACAGGGCTGCTAGCTTGCGTGTGGAGGGGACTCACACACACGTGACTTTTACAACCTATTGTGATAAACGTGTTGTAATGTTTTAACAGAAAACTGGATATTAATTGTATTCAATTTTTCCTATACACCCACATGTGAAATTAAATGTCAAAAACACAAGAATGAATTATAAAAATCTAATCAAAAATGGAATTAACATCTGAAAAGTCCATCTTAGAAACCCTTCAGCTATACGTGGGTGTTTTTTAATGCCAGGAGGTACTGCTATGTGGCTGCTGCCTGTACACGCATGAGGGCTCCCCCTCTTTAGTGAGCTGGCCAGTGAAAGACATTTTAATGTCATCCTGACCTGTGTGGCTGTTTACTGGATGCCCTCTACCCATCTGCCAGTCTGAGTTAGTCTCTACTCTCACTGCACATGGAGATGAGAGGCACTCGTCCTTATGGCACTTTGGAGGGGGAAGCTGCAGAAACATGCTACGCCATGGTACATGCCGGTTATATGACAAAGAAAGTGAATTAAATTGTGTGGGTAATGCCATACTGCATGCAAATTAGAACAGAGAATTCAAACCAAAGTCACATTTCATCTGTCCTCCAGTATTCAGACGCAGTGCATTCACTGGTGTATATATGTTTGACACCTTATAGGGCCGATCTCATACAAGCCACAGCTCTGTTAATACCCATGAAACATGCCCACAGCCATGTAACATGCCACTGTCACATTAGCGTTAGATTAATGCACGCATTTATTCATATATTTCTGTCTTTCTCTGCACCCACAGCCTTCATGCTCACTGGCTGGTGAAGTCACGCTGAGGTTGTGACTCAGTGGGGTCATCATTGCGTTATGCTCCTGCTTAATGCAACACTAAAATTTTAATGACGGGTTATATTTAGTTGGAAACATATTTTACCAATTTGCATATTTTAACAGCAACAGCTGTGGAGTCTCCCGCCTTCCTCGGGGCTTGCCTACAGCATATGTCTCATGTGAAGGTAAAAATGGAGTCATGAAATGATACCGCAACCTCACTTACTCAGACAAGATTCCCTGGCATACATAAAAATAAATCAGTGGGAAGAAGTATGTTATTACTTATGCAGTATTCAGTCCTGTCATAAACATCGCCCCCAGAGAACACAGCGAGGAAACGCTGCGTCACTGTGATTTGTTGCAGAAAGATGTGTAAACATATGTCCACTGTAGCCGAGGCAGTTCTTCTCTCAGATCGAAGCAGGATTTAATTCTGCACTTCAGCTACTGGCAGGCGACAACTGTACCATGTTTCTTGCCAGAGAAAATTTTATTCATTAAACTTAGAATATAGCATCCAGATCAAAACCATTTTTAATTATTTTCCAGCGTGGTTACAGCTGTTTACAAACTTGTCATGCCCATGTCATCGCCAAAACCAGAATGCTACCATTGCCTACCACCGTCTACCAAATATTACTTTTCTGCACAGCTAAGCTCCGTTCTCATTCACATTTTGAAGGGAACATGTTTTGACATACAGTTGTAGCTTGAAGTTTCCAGTTTGAAGGAACCACAAAGTTTACATGACTTTGTTTCCACTTGTTGCTAAACCTACGTGACTGGTTTAGGACAATATCACACATGGTTGATAATTTGGTTGATGTTGCTAGCTCACAAGCTAGCCAGCTACAAAGGAATGACTGCATTATAAATTGCAAGCAGTCAGAGGTGTGTATGTCTGTATCCAGGCAACAAAAACACTTGTTTTCTTCAGCTTTCTGTCTTTTGTGTTGGGCAATATTGTTAACGTGATATTCATTAAAAGTAAAACCCACCGAACTGGAACAACTGAATAGTGCACATTCAGGCTGATTCTCATTTGCCGTTTGTTGACAGTGGCTGCCTATCATTATATGTGAAGGAGGTGTTTCAGACGGGGGGCAAATGGAAAATCCTGAACCCTGGACTCTTACAGTGACGGGGTGGCTTTGTTCTGTTTGCCGCCATTGTTTGGGTCCTTTTGTCCCTTTGGAGAAAAGGGTAACTGCAAGTCAATACAAAGTTGTTCTGAGTAATCACCTTTAAAACATACATATAAAACATCTCTATCCTGATGGGAGCGGTGTCTTCAAGGACAACAATGTCCTTATCAACAGGGCGTGAGGGGTCACTGTGAGATTTGATGAGGACAAAATGGTGTGACTCATACTATAGCCACTACTCACCAGATCTCAACTCAACTAAACACCTATGAAAGATTGTAGAGTGATTTATAGTCTTCTCCACCGCCAATCGTGAAAACATCAAATGAAGCAATATCTTTTGGAATAATGGTGTTCATCCCTCCATTAGAGCTCCAGAGACTTGAAGAATCAATGTGTTGGGGGCTTTGAAGCTGCTCTGGCTGCATGCGGTGGCCCAGCGCCCTGTTAAGACATTGTATGTACGCTTTCCCTTTAATTTGTCACCCAGCTGTCTGTGCTGACCAGAACCCTGTGAGGTTTAATAAATCGCTCATATTTTGGCTAAAATAACAACCAGCTCAGTGTACTCTAGTTGAACCTAAAATAGTCATTTTTTGCCAGCCAGTGCGGTTACATAATCACACTGACGCTGCTCAAATAGGCAGATAGACACCGAAACACTACATCTGCACACAAGGACAAGTTCCCCAAGGCTCTGGAGTTCTGACAGGTTCTCTAACATCACCTAAAGAATTGATACGGATATTTTTAGCTTTCCTAATGGATACAGTGGATGGCTGTGCAGAGAGTGTTAAAGACACATACAGTGGATTACCGCGTCATGCATAAATAAATCGCTAATGTTTGCCAGCTAATGAGCCTTACTGCTGTATCTCTGTCCACAGATGAGGCACATGTGGTCTGAAACGGATGACCTTAAAGTGATTCAAATAAAATCCAATATGCCTAATGCTACACTTTAGCATATTAAGCAACCATATGTAATGATTCATTTACATATCCATGGAACTGTACGCAGCTTGAGTTGCTTGTGGAACAATTCTCATGTACGAGTTGTCATAAATTTGCGGAAAGCCCAGCCACGGCATTGTTCGTTTAAAGGTATGCTTAGATGCAACCTAGCTGATTTCTTGCTGTGCATTTTAAACATCAGATGGAATTATTCACCCATTTTTTGAGAGTGCTTGGGAAAAACACATGAATAATGCAACAGCACTCAGTGGCTGTGGTGGGCCTTAATGAGATTTTTGGGAAGATTGTGCTTACTGAGTCATCTTGGGCGAGAGGAGAGTCAGGGAAGGAAAGAGTGAAGGTGAGCGGCAGAGAGGGGCTCCAGGTATGTGCTTTAAGTCTAAGGGCTAAATGTAATTATGGTACCTATTACGGCAATGGGACTAAAGCATTTTCTCTTGGGTATTATCCTCACTTATCCAAAGTGTCCTCTCAAAAACACAAAACTATACATGAGCCCTACTAATGCTACTCTAGAGATACACAAAAACTACCAGGCTGATTCATGTTCTTGCAGAAGGGGAAATCTCAGTAAGGGGTGGCAATGTAATTACTGCAGTGATATGAAGGAGGAGCTGCTTTCTGTTTCAAACTTTTCTGTTCATCTGTAATGTTCCCAAAAGCAGTTTCACAGGAGACATTAAACATTACTATAAGTTCATGCTTCAAGCATCAGTTTAAAATCTGACAGTGCCATTTCTGAAAAGCCATTTATCAGTTTGACACTGTGGATAGCTCCAAATATCACGATACCATCCGTTTCAGATGTTATTAACCCTTCAAATTACCAATAACATAATGGATCATTCCCAGGCATATGGACCGTTATCCCCCAACTTGATGGAGCTGTGCCACCACCTTGTTTGATGATGGCGGAGCCGCTATTTAGCTCTTACAAAGAGGAATAACAGTTTGGATAGCTTGATGGTAGTATATATCAAGAAACTTGAATTTGACTCTTAAAGCTGCAATGGGTAAAAATCTGGAAAAGGACAACAAATAAAAATTAATAGAATAGAAAATGACAATATGGAGCCCTCCCACTGCAACCCCTCCGCCTATCATCTCTGTTTTAAGCCCCTCCCACCTGACACGCATGGGATTCGTCTACGTAAAGATAGTCAAGCTAAAACTCATGATTACTTTATGGCTTTACCTGGGATTTAAACTTCCTGAGTGAAAGTCTTCCATCTCTTTCGATTGTCCCACCTACTTGCTGCTTTCACCGTTGACTTTGTTGCTTTTTATACTCTCACCGGCTCTGGGTGAAAAGACCTGCGATGGTTTAAAACGTCGGATCACAAGCAAAATTTTCTGAAGTCTAAAAAAGAAGCCAAGAGAAAGTGTGGAAGTCTGTTTCCTCTTAGACCCTTTGAATTGCAATATGCTGAAAGGTTAGCATGGAATTTTTTCCCCAGTGATAGCAAAAAAATCCTGCCTACCCCTACTTGTATTGTTTTTACTTGTGTTTTGAGTTGGTGTTTGGCCAAGGTTGCACCTTGGATACGTTTAAAAATACATCACAACTTGGGTTAAAACACACCCTGGGGCTATTGTGAATGCTCCATCGTGTAGGGTTATGATTTCACCAGATATTTTAAATGCACTTATTTACATGAACACAAGAGGCTGTCTGAGTTATTGAGATAGTTTTCTGTTTGTCAATAATCAGAATGGACAATATTGGACCTACTGATCCTTCCCATATGTATGGACCAGTAGGGAAGGTGGAGGAGGTCCCTACTGGTCTATATGTATGGGATTGATGTGCGGTGGTAACTGGCGTCTATTGGACTGATAATAACCGAATTGGGTGACGATAGCAGCGGTTGCTGTTGCTCAGAGTTCTAGTGAGAGGCATTAATCAAAGCTAAAGGTGAATTAGAATGCATTGTCATTGATTGTGTAATCAACGCTATGAAAAGCACAACTCTGGTCACTGCTTAGTGGTGCATAACCAAGTTGTTAACTCAGTGATTGGATGTTTCTCTCTAAACTGCACCATGGGAGCCATAGCTCATTGCTAGAACTAGATATTTTCTAATGCACTTGCTCATCTTTTGTACCAACCATCCAATCTGGAGCATTTTTACGCCCTAGTGCTCAAACTGCCAAAGGCCTAACATTTCCCATACAAAAAAATGATCAAGACATTTACTCCCGGGACCCTGAATACTTAAAATATTTCTAATGTCTTATGACTCTATATGTATGATTCTACTGTAGAGGATGTATTGCAAGATAATCGTGCCTCTGTATAACTTTAAAGGCTGACAAGAAAAACAAATCTCTGCTTATTGGATGGTGTGCTGAATTCTTATGAGCTGAAAATGAGTACTGCTTATAACCACAAATACTGAAAATCCAGCAGGTTACTGTAGATAATATAAAACATGGAAAAGAATGCCCTCTTTGCAAATCACAATATTCTTAACTACTGTGCATTTAAATTACAGTACATACGGTACAAATGTTGCATATTAACAGTTTATCTTGAGTCTGAGCTACCAGTGCAGGCATGTATGTTTTCAGACTGTAACTTTTGACAACCTTCAACCCGTCACTCCAGTCCATACATATGGAGGGAGACCTTTTCACCTGTTCAGCTCTGACTCATACTTGCCTGCCTTCAATCCGGTTTACTTCTTGGCCTCACATCACATCACGAGGCACTTTGCCAAAACTAGGTGGAGGCCCATATTGTTGCTAATTAAGCCTTGTTGCATTTATGCAGTAGCTCCTGCTAGTAAATAAGCAGGCTGTAGCAGGGGAAGTAGTTATCTTCCAAAGCAAATGGTTGGGAGGGCATGGATTTTTATGTGGCCCATGCTGGGACTACATTCCAAATTGATCCACTGTACTCCTACAGGGCTGCAGAGAGAAAGTGCAAAATTTATATTTGAGAACATGTACTTTCGTGCAAAAGTCTATTAGGACATATCTGGTGGTAATTATAAATCCCAACTTGTGTCTTTTGGCATGTTTTCAATCAAATTGTTTTTGAGCAGTGAAAAATAAAAACATATTTTCTGCGGTTGTTGAGTTGTTGGTGACCTTAGGATCGGGTTTGTTTCCAGGGAGCTCGCTCTGGTTTGCACTTTTTGTTTTCCTTTGTTTGTAAAATAAATCTAGTTTATTGTTGAATAAATGGTTTTCTGGTCCCTTTACCCAGTTTCATTTTTCCTCTTGTTACTCCCCTCCTGCTCTAGCTCACGGGGACGTAACAGAAGTACTTAAGTGCAAAGTGTCCTTGGGCAGGACACTGGACCTGAAGTTGCCCTTGATGGCAGGCAAGCACCTAACATGGCCGCTTTGCATCGGTGTGTGAATGTGTGAATGAGAAATGCATTGTAAAGTGCTTTGAGTACCACTATGGGAGAAAAGCGCTGTATAAGTGCAGACCATTTACTATTTAGTGTGTCTTTCTGTCTATGGACAGATGCTGTCAGCGTGATGGCATGACAACTGTGCAGAAATGCAGTTAAGATCAAACTGAAGGCTGACTTTGAAGATGACTGTGGTCTGAGTCCTCTGACCGCTCAGGGTTAGGATGTCATCATGTTGACAGGTGGTGTGATCCTTATGCAAGATGGACTCTTTGAAATTATAAACGCTGGAAAAGGACGAATAGTATCTGTGTGATTAATTATTGGCCCATTTTAATAGCTTTTTTGAATTATATGTTACACTCACAACAAGACAGAAGAAGTAGCAAAAGGTTATCCACTGTTAAAACTAAACACCGTGAAAGTGTTTTGGTGGATTTACTAAACTACTGTACTGAAGAACAATATTGTACATAGTAATTTATTCGAGGGTTCTGATTTTATGCAGCTTTGTACTTTTAATCCACTTGATTTCCTTTTGGAAATATTCACATCTTTAGTTACTTGTTTCTTGTCTATGAAAATTTTATGTCCCGAGATTAACTCAACAATTTACATAAAATGTGGCCTATCTGACAGCGGGCCAAGTAGTTATAAGTAGGTTTTTGCAATGGTGTGTTTTTACATCGAAACCCTTCTAGTTATTTAAATCACCGGTCCCCAACCACCGGGCCGCGGACCGGTACCGGGCCGTGGGTCATTTGGTACCGGGCCGCACAGATAGAATAAAAACATTTTATTGGTTTATTTTTATTTCCAGCGGAGTCTGCAGGGTGTTTTATTTTGAAACATGACTAGCTCGTTTCCTGCACTTGACTGTCAGTTTTTATGCCCGGCTGCTAAACGAAGCCGTCAGTCAACAACAAACGTCTCAGGAGAGCTGCTTTGGAAAGTGGGAGAGACTTGATACTGAGACAGAAGAAAAAGTAAACATGTTAAGCAATAAAAATTAATTTTATTTATTTATGAAACTTTCCAATAGAAAAAAAAACAATTATTATTTGTTATGTGCGTAATGACTGGTCCCTAGAAAAATTTCTTGCTTAAAACCGGTCCGTGGTGCAAAAAAGGTTGAAGACCGCTGATTTAAATGATCCATTTGAATATGATACCGTCCTGTTCCCACCGACCGTCGGGGTGGTCGAGTCTGTAAATTGTGTGCAGTGTTAGATGAACCTGATGAATGACAGCTTTCCTCAACTGCACATACTATCTTAAGAATTTCAGTGTTGACGAGCACATCTTAAGAGATGATCTGCAAAGCAAGGTGTCTGCAGACTTCTTCTCTCTTTCATCTCAAATATCATTCATTATCATTTTTTTTTCCCTCCTCAAATGTAGCAGCAACAGAGAATATATTCTCATTCTCCTCTGGATTTTGAGATACAGAACTATAGAAATCAAGATGCAGAGTGCAAAGTGAAGTTGAGTGCAGGGTGTGCAGAAGTAGGCCGTGCACTTGTGATATTTTTTTTTGCCCATAGGCACGTAGCACACCTGGGGCTCGCATGGAAGCTGGTTGAGATTGGGCCGAATCCATTATCACTGGGCGTGCTAGAGGCTGGTGACAATCACAATCTCATTTGCTCGTCTTGTGCTCTTCCCACCATGACATGCTGCTGGTGTGATAATGCAGTGGAGAGGTCCAGAGGAGCTTCTCCAAAGTGGAAGATAATATTCGCATTTCTGCTCACACCTCTACAAAAATTTTAAATTCAGGGCAGTACCATGACCAATCAGGATTCCACTCACATCATGCTCTTCATCATAGCTCCAGGTATGTGTGGTTACTTTCCAGCAGCATGGCGCTGGTTGTGCAGGATTTACCCAGTCTAAGTCCAATAAGCTGGTGTATGTATGGACGGCGTGCATCCCTCGAATTAGAGGCTGCAGATGGAAGAGGCACCAGGCAGCTGCACAGAAAGTCATTTGAAGTCTTAAAGGTCTTCATGGTGGAGAGATGCTTTAAAGAATCATACATATATCTGCTTCCTTCCTTGCAGTATTGTCAAAAATTGAATGAAATCAATGTCTTTGTCAGTTTGATTTGTTTTGGGGTTTTATTTTGCTTGAACAATGTATAACTCAGTGGCAAAGCTTCCAGCAAAACAGTAAATAACACTGGTGCGCCATGACAGTGTGCTTTTGACATGTTCAGATATGGCAGGCAGCAGAAGGTGCAAAACATTGTCCATTTGACAACAAAATGGCAACGTGCTAATGGGTTGTCAGTGATACTCACCCGTGTACTTCTCTTTCTGCTAAGAGCTCGTCTCAGCAGGGTCCATGTAGCTCTTCCTCTCAGCTCCACTTTCCATAATATATATATATATATATATATATAAAATAGAAAATTGAATTTACATTTCTGAAACAGTTTTCTCTGTGGAATGTTAGAAAGAAAAATGGAAAAATAAAAATGAGAAAACCTGAATCCTTTTATGTCTATACATGCCTTGAGTTGCCTGAAAGAACAAGATCTAAGTGCCCAACTCAGCTGATTAGCAG
>NW_007578153.1:162372-175033 GCF_000690725.1 Stegastes partitus | reverse complement strand
GCATGTAAATTTGAATTGATATCAATTACAAAGAACCGCTCGTACTGACAAATCATCGTGCTCTTTGTGAAACTGCACCTGGCACAAATTGCGCAAAAACAGAGCCCTCAATTTTCAGTCATAATATTAAAATTGTATGAATAAATTAATTACTGGTAAAAACAAGAAAAAATGAAGCGATGATAGATCTCGTCATGTACCTTATGTGTGGGTTGAAATGTCTACATCAGCTTTCACACAAAAACATCTTCTGTCCTGATAATTTGAAGGAGTTCTGATATTGTTCAAATGTTAGACATGTACCAAATCAAGCTGCTCGAGTTTTGCATGTTTGCTGCTGCAGAGGAGGCGTCCGAAGGATCCAATCAGGGCTTATTTACATGAAGACTTGCATCACTGTGATCTGTTGAGGCAAGTCTTTGCTTTTCTTCATGTTAAGGTGTAATTAAAAAAATAAAAACCATTTCACCTATCGCTCTCGGCTAATAGCGTTGGGAGCGTGGGGCATCTCAAGCATCAGCATGCAAACGTTGGGTGGCACACTATCAATGCTGGAGAAGAGAAACACAGGCCTTGGCTGCTTTCTTCATAACATCAGCATTACCAAGATGATCTATGAAACCATTTCCATCTCATCAGGTTGTCTTTGTCTTGACATGTTCATTCATTCATTCATTCGTTTGATTCTCCATTCCTTTCAAGCAAAAACAAATCCAGTCTTTTACCTGCCTGTTGAGTTCCTGCATTTATTTCTTGACCTAAAGCCCTCAAAGAAGAAGGATGATGCTGCGGGGAGCCTTTCAATACTACAGCTGCAACTCTTCAAAATAAGATGTCCTTGGGCTCATTCTGTGTTGACATAAATACATCCTAAAATGAGTAGTTGTTATACACACACACACACACACGCACACACACACACACACACAAAAGGCTACTTCTTGTATTTTTTTTTAAATAAAGTTTTAAATAATCTACTTTAGTGTGGTACAGGCTCAAGTGGGTGGTCTAGTGGGTCATTCACATTGTGCACTCTATTGATTGGTCAGAGTCAGATCCAAGCAATGAGAAGTTCAAACATTTTCTTCTTCGAAGTCGAAAATGTAGTTTTGTAAGGCAGCCAGTCCATGTGAAAGCGCACCAGCCTGAGATTTCATGAGGTGAAGCATCTCCTCTTGCAGGGGACTTATGAATATTGCCTCTTTACACAGGTTTTATTGGAAATAAATAGGTGAGAGTCAACATCGGCTGCCATGTGTCACGCGCATTATGCTTTCCTTTGCTCTGTTGGTCCTGAATGGTTTGTTTTGAAGTTTCTCCAGAATTGCACCTTTTTGGAGTTTGTTTTTTTTTTTTCGTTTTTCCAAATTTCTTTTCAAGATGTTTAAGCCAGGAACAGAGACCGGTATTTTTGTTTTGTTTTGTTTTTTTATGAGAGTAATGTCATGGGAAATAGGTAGTCTACACTGCAAAGACTTCTAAGTACGTTTGCATAACTATGTGTTTGCTTGTTTGCATTTATGCGGTGATTGTGTTGGAGGTAAGTGGTTAAAGTGATGCAGCGCCACATACCCGGCACTGTTGTACTATGAGGGCACTCAGGGGTCTGGGGGGACGGTAGCAAGGGGAAAGCAACGAAAACACGATTGCATGATTAATTTTAACCATGTAGAGAGCCTCTGAATAACTGTGCCCAGACCTACATACTAACTCACATCCCCTCTGAGGCAAAGGTGTTACCTCAACCGTGACCTGCAACCTTAATTCATTACTTTAACGGGACGATAAATTTAAACATGATCCAGGTCCAGAGCTGATGCGCACAGCCCTGCTGCATGTGCTGGTTGTGAACAAAGGAGGCACCAGCTGGGAGTTTATGTCATTTATATTGCTCTATAATTAGAAAATTTTGAATTCATTAGATCTGTGGACAGTGGGGCTGCTTTAACAAGTTCTATGAACAATGCATATGGAAATACGTCAAGAGTCAACAGTGTTGGCATTACTAAGCATAATTACTGGAAAACCGAGCATATTTTCATGAATGTATACCCATGCCGCAAATATGCCTTCACCAATTTAGTTCGACGAAAGTGATGGCATCATTAAAATAAAATGTTTCCTAGAGGTCTTTGATTTGGGTGATCTGCTGAATCCCGTTAAACAGCAAACCAACCCTAATTGACCCGGTTTTCTTGTCTAGCAATGTGGCAGAAAGCCAATGTGCAATGGAGCTACCATTATATGTAGCTATTACTGTAAAAATAATGGACACTATTATATGTATTATCTCCAAAAGTCGCACATGACAGCAAGTGAAGTGCATATAATAAGCCCTGGAGGGAGAAGATGAAGTCTGTTGCACAGTAACCACCCATAAGGGACGCTGTAAGAAGTAAAGCCAGTACATCTGCAAGGAGGCAGAAACAACTTGATTGGTCAACATCATAGCTGGCGTTCTGTTGGTTGGAGACTTGTGGCAGCATTGTTTCACAAACATCTGTAAGCACAATACACATGTGCAACAACAGCATATCTAAGTGTAGCGCAGCAGATTGACACTGGAGCGGGGCCATTACAGAGAGAGGACAGGGTTTGGAGTTAAAGCAATACAAGACCTCTATGTAAAATGAAGAAATAATGCTCTCAGGCTGAAGACCTCAGTCACAAAGTAGTGATATAGATAAATAGCCCAAATAGGAGATTGTACAAACACCATTTTGAGATCTTTTGCAGTGTCATGGTTAAGCACTCACTGAAGAGCCGGATAAAATGGACAAACCACACAACCTACTGCTTATGTTCTACCATAAATGTCCCTCTTGTTATTAGTTTTTGTTGATAATGTGCAGCAGAGATGTTGCTCTGTGTTGTGTCAACAGCCTCACCAAGGCTGTCGTTTACAGTGATGTTGTGCTGGACTTCATTACACTAAAAGGTGTTCTTTTAACATTTCTGGCCTTTGACTGTTCAAAAACCCAGAAAAATGTTCACAGAAGAGGCAAAAAAATTGTTCTTCATCAATGCATTTTTTTGTTGCAAGTTTTTAATAGATTGTACTTGCTGTGGTTAGACACTGTGACTACAGCGGCTCTTTGATGCTAATTTTCTATTTGGGCATAAAGTTATGTCAAACCTAAAAGATAATCTTATTTATGTTTTCTTCTTCAAATTGGTTTGCTTGTGTCAATTACAACAAATCAGAAACAAAAAGATTGTAATAAGAAAACAAAAAGGGGATCTTTCAGTTTCCTGTATTCTGTGCAGTGAGATCAACATGTGACTCCTCATTGTCGTATAACAATGGTATGCCACTCTTTGGTGTTGTTAGTGGGATATCTGGTGCTGTAAAACTGGTGTTCTACTGTCATCTGTCTACCATTTTTACATGCCTCACAAGAGACATGCTGTTTTAATGTGCCACATTCCAATAGAGCAGAGGTTAACGGTGATATACCACTTAGAATTAACATATGTAACCAGCAGAGGGATGCTTTTAATGGCCAGCTCTAATTAGCTCATGAATCATTTCGCTATATGCTGTCCTTTTACCTAACACCACTCTGGAGTGATTCCACTGTTGCAATTATTGGCAGTTAATGCCGCACTCTTAAAATAGTCATTGCCAACACGTTCATATTTGTGTCCAAGCATCATAGTATTTATGGCGAGGGAGTCTTTAAATTCCCTGAGCAGGAAAACACTGTTTTTCATGCACTCTCATGCAAGATTCAGTGGACTTTGTGAAACGCACAGTGTGAGGATGCAGGGGACATGGATCAGGCTCGGTGCTGGAAGACTCTGAGGGTTTTTAAAATGAGTAGTGAAAATGTTAACTGGCACAGTGGTGCTACTTGAATAAAGTGGCATTCTGACATAAGCAGCCTTGCCTTTAGGGACCTTGCAGAGCGGTAAACATATTAGTCTTGTAAGACAACTTAAAGTAGCTTTTGTTAAGACACCAGCCACCGCAATGATGAAGTCCATGACATTTAGGAGGCTCAAGGAAGGTGGATTACTGCACAGAATATGAAAAAAAAAAACATTCCTTCGCTCCAGATTACATATTACGACAACCACTAAAGGTTGTAACATTAAAAATGAAGCTGAGAAAAAGACACATAGATTTAACAATTATATATTATATGAATTGTATTTATTGATTAAACAGTCTGACCCACATTCCAATGCATGATAGTCTTGCCTCTCTAGTATTTCTGTCAGCAATCAAAGTGTGACAAGCAGAGGCCTGGAAGCAAATGAATCACTGCATCGCTCATGACATCGGAGGAGAATCATCAACGCCTCCTCCCCTATTGTCACTGAGAAGCGGTTTGATTTGCATCGTATCCCCAATTTAATCTGATATTTACATACAATATACATCCAGTTCTTCAACTTGTATCTCTGGACTGTTTTATTCATTCTAATGAGAATGAATGCAGTCTGGAGTTGTGACCACAGACCCTACCAGACTGTGTTACATGATGGATATAAATCTGCCCGTGCTTCTCAGGACCGAGCAGACGACCAATTCTTGCCAAATCTCCGGCTCAGTTTTCCACGGTGCAGCCACAAACCTGTAATGCACCTCCACTGTGCTTCATTGTCTCCTGCAAACACTCATCCTTGCTAAATATTTCAAGTTTTCACTAATCAGTCCGAAGCACCTGCTGCCATTTTGTCAGTGCCCCAGTTCTTGTGTTTTCATGCGTAGGTGAGTCTCTTGGCTTTTTTCCACTTCGAAAGATTGACTTCTTTTACTTCAAGTTTTCCATGAAGACAACTTCTGACCAAACTTCTCTCAACTGTCGATGGGAGTACCAAGTTCCCACTGGTTTCTGCCAGTTCTGAGCTAATGCCGGTGTCAGGCATCTTTCCATTTTGAAGCTTGATGGGTCTTTTGTCTGCTGCCCTCAGTTTCCTTCGCTGACTGCTGAGTTTTTGGTCCTTACCTTGGCCTGTTTGGTTTTACTAGAAGAACTTAGATAGCCCTTCCACAAATGTCTGCTTGAGAGAAAACTGGTAGAAACACCTCTTATTGCGATCCTCACTCTTGTCATTGTTTAACTTTTTTTTGTTTTATTTTAAATGGAACTGCCACTTCTTCTTTGTTTTAGCTGCTGTTAGTGGCTGCTTCTTCAACTAGACTGATGGCAAAGTGCATTTGTAATTATCGTAGACTTTGTCCATAAAGTCAGTTCGTAGTTTGAGGAGCTGCTCTTCTCCTTGACTTTTCCTTCTGATGCAGTAATCATAACTCATAGTGTGTGATGCACCATTATTTTGCAGTCTGGTAGTGTGTGCATATCTGAGATTAGACAGAAGAATACGTGTGAAGTTTCTCCTCATGTGCATGATGCAACCCGATTTCACAATCTGTCAGGATTTTATAACTCCTGTAGTCTGAGCTCAGCCTAAGTTACACTTTCCTCTGGCTGTAGCTTCAGACTTAATGTAGTGTTCAAATCCCCAGTTGGTCTATGGGAGAGGAGAGTCAACATAAAACTGGATGAAGAATATCACAAGTCAGTTTAGTTCATGTTGCCTTTCAGTCTTTTTACTGCCAGATCAAGAAGTGTCAATAGCATTAGGTCGAGCTGAGGCCCACACAGCCGAAGGAGCGATGCAAAACATATTTACACATTTTATCAGGTGCATGTTCTCCTAGTATGCAATGTAACACAGACCTGGGAGTGATATCAATGCTCTTGTCTAACTCAAATAGACTTATTTCTTGAAATATCCCAATACTCCCTTTAAGGCCCTCTCTTGTCCAATGATTAAACCCCTAAAAAAATCATGTCTTTATTTCCAAAAGTTGCATAATTTAAAAAAAAAAAAATCCATGAAAATAATCCCTTCGTGTCTTAAAATGCCGTTAGATGGAACTCTTCACTGTTGCTTCCTCTGGAATTTGCAGATCTATGAAGTCCCTTCCCTCTTTGCGCTCATCCCTCCCGCTGGCGGCAGCACTAGTCGTATCGCTGAAGTAATTCAGACATACGTGTTCGAACCAGAAACCAATTCTGAAGAAGAATAATGATACAGAAAGCCCCATCCTGCAAGGTGACAGGATTGGTTCCTGAGGTTTTTCTCAATGTGAGTCTTTGAGACTGCCATCAGTACACTGCAGTATCAAGGTAGAAATGGTCTGCTGTGGCTCTGACTGTTCATTTTGCTCATGATATGTCTTCTAGCATATTAAAAAAAAAAAAAAAAAAAACGCCATATGGACGTGTTAATAAGGTAAAAAAAAAAAAAAAAAAGATTTGAACCTGAGGGGGTCTTTCAGATCCTCATAGCTACAAAAAAAAACATGCTATTTTGGAAAAAGTGTCACAGAAGACAGCGATAAGTTATTATTCTAATATGCAAGGTAATTATACTCGCAGCTGCATATTATTGCTCTGGGATTTGTGAAACTGAGGTAAGTCCACCTCTGAATTTTTGGTTCGCTTGATTGGGTTGAATTTTAAGCCCATGTGTTGTGCTGGACGTAAATAGCTCCAGACCACCTATGGCAAATTTAAATGCCAGGTGACAAAGGGAGCACAGTCTCTGGATAACTGTGAAGTATTTCCAGGCGCCGAACGAAGCAGCGCTGATCCTGTGAACAAAGCACGACAAGTTAACAGCATGCCATCATCACCCACTGTCATATTGCAACTTGTGCTATGTTGAGAATCACACCGCGAGGGTGCTAATGATGATGGCGATCGCAGCCTGTAACCAGAGGCGAGTGCAGCTATTCTTAGAAGCAACACTTTTTATTTAGAAGGAGAGGAACGTGTCGTCGTTGGCAGCATCGCGCCAGTTCTTTTTTCTCACTTCATTAATCTGTTCATTTATTCAGTGGACTACTCCTAATCTCATTCCTGTCTCACTCATTCATCATACTGGGGGCGCGTTGCCTTCTTCATTTGCTCCGTGCATCTCTGCAGTCGAACAGCAGTTTCAGATCTCAGTCGTCACCACCAATGAGAAGAATAACTCATACATGGAAATGGAGACCATACATGGAAATGTCAATTTACTGAATCGCTCGCACGCCTGCAATAATGGCAGATTTTGGAGGATGCTCTAGGATTGTTTATTTTGCTGACACGCTTCAAGAGCAGGCAAGAAATCCACTGCTTAGTTTTCCCAACGTGTTTATTTTGGACTTCAGCATCCAAGCAAATGTTTATTTTGGTGTCTTATCTCTGCAGAATAGTAAACTTGTGTTTTTGACTCGAAGGTCAGTTGTTTAACCCACTGGATCAGAGGAAGTGAGTCACGAACAACTATGTGTAAAATGCCAAATAGTTTCACAAATACACACTCACTTAGGACCATGTATGTGGTGGTATTTTTTAAGCAACCCTTTGTGAATCGTTTAGCAAACCTAATTAGAGCCTGTCAACACAGAACAGTCCTCGTCTAAACAACACGGCTTTAACTTGAATTTTATATATAGCCTATTTTAAAAGTAAAGCTTCAGAATGCTTGTAATTCTCCAGTGTGTGATTAAAGTCTGTGCTCGTTTTTGACCTGTATGATTCAAGCACTGTTTTGTCAAGTCTTGGATGCACAGATGTATTGATTGCAAAGAGATAGTTATTTACACATCCTGTAGATGTATAGATCTGGTTGCTCTGGTGATGCCTGTGTGGTCGTATAACATTATTTGGAGTAGTTTTCAAGGGCAAGTAATGCATACAGACCAGTTTTCACTTATTTTAGGGCTGTTTTGGTCTCTACCAACTCTTTGCAGAAATATCTGGTTATTTTGCTTAAGATGTCCCTCTCCAGTCATTGTTTAAGCCCATAAAAACTCATGTCCATGTATAAAAATATTTACATAGTTGTTTTCCCATCAAAAATAATCCCTTCATGCCTTTAAATGGCTTAGATGAGGTCCTTTCCCATCCTCCCCCACTCACTGCAGCTTGAACACACCGGTTCACATACGACTCTGCTCAAACACTGTACAACTATTCTACGCTTTGCGATGGCGAGCTGTACGTTGGAGTATTTCAGCCATATGTATTCGAAGTAGAAACAGATTCTGAAAAGGGTAATGATACAGATAGTCCCACCCGATTAGTTCCCTGGAACTCTGTGTTTTCTGGATGATCACTGTACCGAGGCGGGAATGCTTAGTCAAGGGAGTGACATCTTATTAAACTCGTGATTTGTCTTCTAGTATATAAAAAAAATAATTGACCCATAGCAAATACTGTACAACAAAAAAGCAACATTCCGTTCTTGGTTAAGGAAACCTGGTGGTCCTGCATGAGAGCATTTTTATCCCGACGCACTTTAGAATCCAGACATGTGGAACGTCTCGGGACCGAACCAGCACCTAACCTACCAGTGACAGCTACTATCACGAGTACCAGCTGTCCCAGTGCTTGGTTTAATGTTGCCTTTGACTGAACCCAAACTTCCAAATAATTTGCCAAGGGGGCACAAAGGGATGCAGAACATTTGAAGCAGCCCTTAAGGCCACATTGGCAAATGTCATCTGGGCTCTGCTGTCAGTCCCGTAGCCGACGTCGCTGACAAGCTGTCAGAGAGAGCTGCGTTTTTCGTTTGTGCTTGTCTGTCATGCATGCCCATGTGCTTTGGTGTAATGCTGCATGGGCAGGAGCAACCTTGCAGGTCTTTATATGCATTGGTAGTCTTCAGACACCCCTCACACAGCACTGAGGATAGAGTCAGATTATAAAACGATATAAGGCAAGTCCAAACCAAGCACAAGATATGTAGGAAGTGGGTCACTGCTCTCTGCTCTGAGGTTATCTGACTGACATGGAGAAAGGGAGACCAGCTGAACTGCCTTGTACGTGATTAAACTGGATGATGCTACAGCTAATTGATGGGATTTTTTTTTTTGTTTACTACCAACCGTGCTCTTGTTCTGTCCTCCCCGTATTGTGTCGTGGGTTATTGTGTTATGTGTTATGGGCAGCTGTGGCTCAGGTGGTCGAGTGGGTAGCGATTAGTGGTAGAGTGTCCACTAATCACAGGGTTTCTGTTTTAGTCTCCATCTCCCTCCAAATGCCGAAGTGTCCTTGGGCAAGATGCTAAACCCGTCTGTGGGGGAACGATTCAAAACATTGTACACCACTTTGTAGACTGCTAAGGTAAAAAGCACTCCATAAGTGTAGTCCATTTCCTTTTTGTCCTTGCAATGGTTCTTAGAGTTGAAGCACTGATTGCAGCTCACAGATTCACCATCTCGCCCCCATTCAGCAGACTGCAGATTCTCTACCAGTTCTCCAGCAGCTGTTTCACCCCCTTTACATAGCACTTAAGTCATCTGGGTTCCGTAGTGAATTGTACTTCATAATAATACTGCCAATTATGTATTTATGCGTAATTGTATGAATTGTCATTCAATAGATGATGTTATCTTGCTAAATCTTTCATGAACACAGCAACATTTTACTGTGTTAACTCTATAATAGTGAAAGGAAACAGCCATGCTAGCATCTCTTTGAAGCTGTTCTTGCAATGCTTTGAGCAAAACATCACCATGCTACCATGCAAATGTTTAACATTTATAGCATTTATTTCATTCACTATCTTAGTATAGTGTATGCCCGCATTTGCTAACAAGAGACCATCTTGAGATGTGATTAAACAACAGCGTGTAGGTGCAGGAAAAGGTGTTGTCATGTTTTAGTCAAGCTCAAATTTAGACTTGATAATGATGATGAATGAAATGTTTGAAGATCACCAGCGCTACTGCAGTTAATCCTGAGGGGAGCATCAGTGTATGTACATCCATCCCTCGTCAATTTCCCTCAAAATTTTAAATGTCAGCTTCATGGTGGTACTCGATCGTCAGAGGATAGTAAGTGAGAGCCATCCCCTGGAATATCTAAAAAATATCCTTTCATTTACTCTTAAGCTGTTGTATTATAATGACAACTTGACCTAGTGGTGGCAATAGATGTAAAGTTAAAAGTTAAATCTACATGCTCTGGATACCATGAATGTCATCCAATCAAATGCAGGCTTCAGTGGCAGTCGTTCCTCTATTTGTTGAGGTATTTCAGCAAACGAATAGACCAGCTGATCAACCGTATAACACAGCAATCTGCAACACTATGTGGCAAAAACAGAATGTTTTCCATTCACTAAAACACCACATATAGATTTTTATTATCTAATCCTGAGTCCTATCCAAATCTATAAACTCCTGCAGGGATGTGGAGATTTACATTCACAACCAGATGGAGTTCTGTGTAATACTGTAGTAATGCCTCTAATCAACAACATTATGTCTTTTTGAGTCCCATAAAGCTCATTTCCTGACACTAAACACTTTCTCTTCTGGCATTAGGGGACTATTTAAGTCGTTTTGAACCAGTGGCATAACATTAAATTAGACTTAGACTTTTGTCTCATTTGCGGTGATAGACCATCAGCCTCTAACTCCCAGAGCAGACAACGATATTAGTGTCTGCCCAAGAGGAGGAAAGCACAATAGGAATCTTCCACCGAGAGTTTGGAGGCCTCTTGTCTTCTCACCCAGCAGTACATACACTTTGATTTTTTTTTTTTCTTTTGCTCTTGATCCTCTGAGTATTTGCTTCTACAGCCATGAAACTAGTGCTTAAGATGAAGCCCTTCAGCTGAAGGCTACATAGAGGAGATCGACTCATAGCTGAGAAGACAGACTATGAAAGTACGTAATGCTAGTAAGTCTGTGTTGTTGTGTACTGTCCCTTGTATCAGTATCCACGTTACAGCTTGTGTTTGCCCCAGTGAGGTTCAAAGGTTGCTTCCAGCTACACCGACAATCAAGTTATGTTTTGTCTTCCCACCGTCTCCTGGAAGACCTCTGTCTGGACCGCTTTAAGTTCCTGTGTTTCTGTGTCTCATTCCAGCCTCTCAAAATACATCAGTCTGCGTTTATTATTACAGAAATCCATAAATCATTCAGTAGGTTTTGGTACCTTGGTGCCCTCATTGGCTGTTTTTAGAAGTCTGAGCTATTTCCGAGCCAGCACTTACACAGCTTGTATTAAAATTAAATAATTCAGGGGAAGGAGGGATGAGTGAAAAGGAAAATGGATTGGAGAAATAAACTTCTTTGCTATAATATAGATGGCTCTAATTTCACTGTCCTTCTCTGTCTTTTACTTAGATTTTGCATTCTTGAGTAATATATGATGTGCTTATTTAAATTTTGTGAATAATGATTCCCACTTTATCTCAGTTAAATCAGTCCCTATCCCTGTTTTACCAGCGGACAATTATACTGGCTGCAAACCAGTGGCAGCGACGTATTAGAGACAAAATTGTAATGCACTCAGGTTGAGGCCCTCTCATTAAACAAGCGAGCATCTGCATACGCACTTTAATATTTACTCTAATTATTCTCTGTATTAAATTACCAAAATAAAATGCTGAAGTGTTTTGGATGATGGTTCTTTATCAACAAGTTGTGCCTGATGCTCTGATCTTGGTCCTCATCAGCGACACAGCCTCTCCTCTACCTCTTAATTATATCAAACACAGACAAACCTGCTCCGCCTAATTAGACCTCGGTCGAGAGGCACAGAGGTCTTTCTCGTGCCTCTTGTGTAACTGCATCAGATATTCACTCCATAACAAGATTTTGCTAACCTTCTATTGACATTTAGACAATAAAGTTCCGATCGGAGGACAGGAGCAGCAGAGCTCAGCTGGCCTGTTAAACCTCCTCCAGCTCAAGTAGCTTGAGGTATCATCCTGTCTAAGCCCTCCTCATTTACTCTCCGGCCATGATATCAGTGTCAGGAATTATCAAATGAAGGGCTGCTTTGATGATTTCCATGACATGATATAATAGATTAAACAAATGTTATTAATAGGTCTGTCTGTCTCCTTTTGATCAGTTTGATAAAAGATGAAATCAGCAGAACATTGGAAGGATTTTATTTGTATTTAGGCTCATCTTTTTTAAAACCAGGTGCTCATAGTCACCTGTAATACTACCTCTGATTCCTAAAAATTAAGTTTTTGTAATTTGCAACAATACCAAATGTAATATCAATAAAAATCAGGATTAAAAAGTTTTCAGTTAGCATGTCTGCTCAAAACCACAGTGAACATGCCGTATCTGCAGAATTTGCTATTTTATTTTCCCAACTATATCCATTCATGCATGACTTAGTATTGGTAACTCACGTTCAAAATCACAACTTGCTCGAATGATGCACCGTCACTGGCTTCAAGCACAATGAAGGATTAGTTTAAATCTCATCAGAAGGTCAGTTTCTTAGCTGTGTTCAAGGTTTTGATTATGCAAGATCTGAATTGTTGGATTCAATTCAACGGCTATTTCCTAAGTCATGGAAATACTTAATGTTTGCATATGTGCTGTACCCTACTTAAGGTTTTCTATGTTGTGCAACTTTCCACTTTTACTTCACTACATTGGAGAGCGATATGTATTATTTTTCCTCCACCACATTTATTTTCTTGCTATAGAAGTACGTACTTTACATACATAAGGCTCTGCACACCCACGCACCGTTTTTCTGGCTGATTGGACCTCTAGTCAAGTGGAGGTTTTGTGGAAGTTATGCTGGGAAGTCTTTAGACTGCAAATCAACCTGGCTTGACAACAGAACACTTTGGGAGATGTCAGTCAAGTGCTAAGTATTAGGTGTGTTCAGAA